>NC_089314.1:11585419-11885419 GCF_036669915.1 Pocillopora verrucosa
CGTCTGCAACAATTCCAAACGGTATCACAATAATCAAGAACAGGAGGAATAAATGATCTATAAATTATACCAGCAGTATGCATACTAATGCTCCCCCTAGTGCAGCCAAGAATTCCTAATCTTTTACTGACTTTGCTAATTAAATAATTCACGTGTGCGTTCCATGAAAGCGACTCATCCAAAATTACTCTTAGGTATTTATACTCAGCAACCCGTGTTGGCTCCTTACCATCGATATTCACAGAGAGATTAGCATTTGCTAACCTAGAACCAGTACCAAATAAAACACATTCTGTTTTGCCTTGGTGAATAAAAAGACTATTGTGAACAAGCCAATCATTGACCTTAGCAAGTTCACTGGTAAGAGTACTACTGATTTCTTGGGCGTTACTAGCAGCGAAATACATAATTGTATTGTCAGCGTACATCAAAATCTGGCATCGCTCTAAAACTATAGGAAGGTCATTGACAAAAAGGACAAAGAGTAAAGGGCCAAGGATTGACCCTTGAGGGACACCCGATGTAATGAGACAAGGATCAGATATTTCTTTACCAAGACTCACCAGTTGTTTTCGATCTGTCAGGTAGTTTCGGAACCAGTCTAACTCAATGTCCCTAAGTCCATATGACTCTAGTTTGCTAATAAGTATTTCGTGATCAACAGAGTCAAATGCCTTGCGCAAGTCAATAAATACCGCCCCAGTGAGCAATCCGAGGTCCACTCTACGCCGGATGTAATCTAAAAAGGCAATAGCGGCAAATTTAGTTGAGTGGTTCCTTCTGAAGCCACACTGGTAGGGGTTGAGCAGCTTATGTTCCTATGTAGTTGATGATGCACAATCCTCTCCAACACTTTAGACACGAGTGGTAAAACCGAAATTGGACAGTAGTTATCCATATCGGTAGACAGCCCTTTCTTAAACAGTGGGGTTATTTTTGCGTACTTCCACTCACTTGGCACTGTTCCCTGCGACAATGATTCATTTACAATTCGAGTCAGTGGCTTGGAAAAAACCACTGCAGCATCCTTCAACATACGCGGAGATATATTGTCACTGATCCATTAAGTTTCCGACCAACGCCTCCCTTTTCAAAAGAGACACTACCGAGAGTCCGCTTAAGGCGTGCAGCGGCTGAAGCGAAAACATTATTGAAACTATTAGCAATTTTCTTTCCATCACTGGCTTCACTACAAAGCACACCCTTAATAATGATATTTTTGGAACCGCCAGAGATCTTGTTCCCGGGAATGATCTTCTTAATTGTTCTCCAAAAGGCTTTGGTGTCATCTTTATGGTTATCAATTAACTTCCTGTTGTATGTTTGTTTAGCCCTCTTTACTGAGTTCGTCACACAATTTCGCATAGATTTATACGCAAGCCAATGTTCGTCATGGGATGATTTTCTCGCCTTTTTTAAAAGGAAGTCACGTTGACGAATGTCTTTCTATATTTGGCCAGTCAACCATGGACAATTGTCTACACCACGTACTCGCTTCTGGATAAGCGGGACGTGACAATCAGCCACCTTAAGGAATGCGGACTTAAAATTGAGCCAGAGTTTGTCAATACAAATAACGTTCTCATTTGCTGTCCCGGAGGAATTCATACCATCAACCCAATTAACACTTCTAAGATCTTCACAAAACTTTGCAGGGTCGCATTTAGCATAATTCCTGAAAATCTTTGTTTCTGGGGCAGCTTTCATCCAATTTAACTTTCTTATGCAAAAAACCATATCATGATCGCTCAGACGCAAACTCAAAACCCCCCATTCTCTAATGTTGTGGGGATAGTTCGTGATAATAATATCCAGAAGTGTTTTGGAGTATTGAGTGATGCGAGTGGGCTGATTTATGAATTAAGTAAGGTTTTCTTGTCTCAGTAGCGCCTTGAGTTGTTTACAGTCCGTTTTGGCAAAAAATCACAATTTAAATCGCCAGTTATGATCACCTCCTTATCCATAGCCATAGCACGCCTAAGACAGCTGTCAAATATATGCATGAAGTCTTTGACCGCATGATTTGAAGACGTTGACGGCCTATTAAATGTTCCAATTAGAAAGCTACGTGACTTTGGTGAGCAAACTTCGACCCAAAGACGCTCGATAGTCGATTCCTCAAGGTCGGGCCTACGTATAACTTTCACATCATTTTTTACGTACACTGCAAGGCCACCCCCTTTAAATCCTCTGTCTCGGCGAAAAAGTTTGTAGCCAGGAATCTCAAGCCCAGAGTCTGCAATATCTTTATGTGCCCAGGTTTCATAGAAACTCATAAACTATAGACTCGAGCGCAGTTCGAAAGCGATGAGACGCAATTCATCAATCCTACCAGTTAGACTACTAATATTTTGGTGGACAATCTTAAAGCCCTTGATCGCTGAGATGTCACTTAACTTCCGTGATAGAAATAGGCCATTGTTGTCCAAGTTGTTCTCAATTTCATTGGCAGAATGATTACAATTATGCACAGATTAATTTATGTACAGATACACCCCTCTTCTCCATTCAGACTGATTTTGCATGAAAACTCATCCCAATTCAACGAACAAAATTACTTGCAAACGCACGGAAACCCTATGGGCACCGAAACGGCAGCAGCTTTTGCAAATATCTTTACGGCTAAAATCGAAGTGCAAATCCTAGATAAAGGCGCCAATAAACCCTTCGTTTGGAGACTTAAGTGGCGATCTCTGTGAGAGCGGTCTAGGGCATTTCGCATCGGAAAAAAGTTTTCCCTCAAACTTTTCCCAATAAACTATCTTTGGTAACAAGTAAATAAAACCACATTAGTTTTTGGAAATACGTTAAAATCAAATTTTTAGAGCTCTCAAAAGTCAAAGCTGCAAAAGGCCCTTTTTTAACCTCTTGCGACATCGAAAATTTCAAAAGTTGAATAGCCCGGTCCTTGTATCACACCGCATGCAGCAAAAAATCTTTTGCATTCTTAAACTGTGTGATATATGAGGTGTATAAAAAGCATTTCAATTTTAATATTAGTTTCTTCAGAGGCTCGTCATAATTTATTTAAAAACACTCGTTGGACAGCTTTCTTAAATTGGTCAAAATTACTCTTTCTTTCTTGGTTAATATTGCTCAAGTCCAGACCAGACCATTAAAAACTCCGCTTGATTTCTGCTAGTAAGATGTTTGGCTGCAGAAAAATATAAAAACGTCTTGCACTTATTGATTTTCTTCGCGGAGGTGACTTCAAACTTTTAGCGGTGTTGCTAGCGTGACAGCCGATTATGCAAATTGGTTCATCGAGCAAACTCCGACCGTTTTATATGAGTAGCTCAATAAATCTTGGATTTTAACCATTTTAAGTAGAAAATATAGTAGGACAGAGCTTTAAGATCACACCGATTAATACTTTAAACATTTTAAAAGGCCAAAATTTGACAAATTTTATTATCTCGTGACGAAAGACGTCAACAACAACGTATCGAATATCATAATTTGATTAGCGCCCCCAACTTCCTTTTTAAAAAATTTGGCCTCTGTTATTTCATATTTGAGTTCTGATAGCTTACGCTATTCAGACCTGAATGAATATTTCAAAATCAAACTACAGTATTCTATTTAGTGTAAGCGGCGATAACAACACACACTGAAATACACTGTGACCACCGACTCTGTTACGTAATTCCATCGTGTAATTGTCCTGAATACTTCTCACATCTAAATAAAGCAGCGATTGCTCGGATTTCTAGCTGAAAGGAAAAAAAAATGATATTTGACCATCACACCTGTCTGCATAACAGTTTTGTTCCTAAGTTTAGAGAGTTCTTGTGAAAAAGGATATCGCATTCGCATAACAGGTGGACGTCATAACTAGATTGCATAGCAACTGCACTCCGAAATCATTTCCTCCATTTTTACATGAGGTGCTGCATTTTTATCTTGCATTTTGAATGCGAGCTCAAAACGTTTGTACATGTCTCTTAGCATCTTGACTTTGAGGCTAGGCAACCTTGCTTCTCTTGCCAACGAGCACACATCATAGATATCAAACATGATTGGATGTTTCAGTCCTATCTCATCCATTACTGTGTTCCTCGCCTCTCTCAAACACCCTTCGTCTACATCAGACGCAGATGCCTCCATCAAGTGGTCGTCTTCGTCATCTGCGTCGGTGGCGTCATCCGATTCTTGTTGTATCTTAGGTCGCTGTTTAAGGCAAAATCTCGAGAAGAAACCCTGAATCTGTATGTTGGATAACCACTCTGTTCTATCGAACATTCTCTCTCCATCTATTGTGCAAGCAGTTCGCATATCCTTTGCTACTTTCTCTGGGTTTGGCTTCTGCCAGTGTCTCATCCGATATTAAATTTCTGTGTCAAGTACTGCCTGACGTTTTGAGAAAGTCGTTCAGTTGCACCTCTCTTATGAAGAGCCCATCCCATGGGAAGCTGTGAAGTACTTGTCAAGGGTCCTACGGCCACTGCAACTAGTTCAGTCGAACTTTCACCCTCTAATGACAATGACTAAAGGTGATGAACCCACCACCTCTTCACTTTGTCATAAAGACTTTAAGTCATGCTCGCAGGCCCAGGACTTACATGATGAACTAGCTAGTTCATATGGAGGTCAAGGTCGGCCTGGCTCTTAAAATCTTCATCGCAACCAGGTTCAGCAACTACCGTCGTTGCCATCATTGCTTTCTCCTGCTGATGCAATTCGTCGAGTAGTAGTGGGGAAAAATGGAATCTCCTCCACCAGATTCATCTTTTTTCTGTGGAAAATTTGCAATTTTAATTTTACTGAATAAACTCTTCAGGCCCAACATTAAACGCTCTCCAAACGCGCAGGCCCTCTAGTGTAAACTCAAAGTTGTGTAAGTTTCTGAAATTGGCAATCTTGTTAATTTATACGGCTGAGTTCTGTTCTTGGACTATGCACGCTGATGCCGTTTTTCCCCTGACCGGTCTCTCTTTCAATGCGGTATGTATGTTTTGGCAGAAACAACATCATGGCTTTCGTTGCAGTATTTTCTGATTGACGCTTTTAACGGACACAGATTCCTGTGACACATATTTTTTCCAGCCTGTGGCTAAGAATCGGATCGTACCTCACGAGTTCTATTCCCTGGCGATATCCTAGCTCTCGTAGAGATGATACCAGCTTCCTGTTGTGATAGCAACCTGCTTCATCCGATCTTAGAAAGGCCTTTATTATTCCTGAATTTTGTAACTTTATGGTGACAAAGAGATTTTCTAGGACTGACAGTCCTGAAAGCCAGTCTTGTTTACAGCTGCTAAGGTGTACGTATCAGGTTACTTCCAGGCTTTCCTCCTGTCTTACAACAACGCTACTCACATGCCAATTGATTCTCCTCTTGGCAAACCATTCTGCTTGCTTTTCCCGGAACTTCATCGCTATGAACTTCATTGTCTAGTCAACTATTACAAATAATTTATCTCTCTTCAAAGTATCAACAATTTGCCACTTGAACTGATCCTACAGAGATCCTACAGTGACCCAAAGACCCTTCAGTGATCGGCAAATTTGCTATCGTCCTCTTCGCAGCGATTACAGTATGTAGTCTTTAAATACAACTTGCTCTCCTGAAGCCTCTTCCGAACTTCTTTACACCAATCCTTTTCTACTCCCACGCACTCCAATTCGTCTATAATTTGGAGAAAGTCCTTGAAACCATCCGCTCCCTCAGCTACAGTATTGTTTAAACCTCTATAGAACGCCATACATCTTAGAAATGGCCTTTGACATTTGCAACTTGACAGAATACCGGCTCTTTGCCCCTTTGAAATCGCTACCAGGGTGTCTCGGATACTAGCACGCTGAACTTTGGCGCCAGAACTTCCCATAAGTGTGCCTATGCTTTGCGCAGACCCACATTTTGCCATAACTGAGTCTTCTACATCGAACAGGCCAGCCCTTGCAAAGATCAGCTCTCCTTCTGTGAAACTCTCTTTTGACAAATGGATTAAGCAGAGATGACTCTTTATGGAGTCAGTACTCTGAGGCAAGTTAAACAAACCGGAAACTCCTCATGAGTCTCCGAACGAAGTTTCTGAGGAACGCGACCGAAAACAGGACTTCTTGTTGCGAATACCGCTTCAAGAATTTAGCGTTATTAATCACAAGCAAACCAGTACCGAAAGAGACATATGAATTACAGCTAATAAAATTACGCGCTTTACAACATAGATATGGCTAATTGTTGGAAAAATGAGGTGACACGTAATGCAATAATTTATTTCCTCAAAAATCGAGGGGTCCTTTTCCACAAGAACTCCCTAGAGTTCTGAATAGAAACTTTCATAAAGACAGGTGTGCAGACAAAATTTCTTATTCCTTCTGACCAGAGTTCTGATCCAAAGGCGATGTAATCGCTGCTTTATTGCGGAGGGAGAAGCAATTCAGGATAATTACGCAATTGAATTACGTGACAGTGGTCACGGTGTATTTCAGTGTGTGCTGTTATCATCGCTTACACTAAATAGATTCCTGTAGTTTGGTTTGAAATGTTCATACAGGTTTGAATAGCGTAAGCTGTCAGAACTCAAATATGAAATAACAGAGGCCAAATTTTTGAAAAAGAGTTTGCGAGCGCTAATAAAATTATGATATTCGATACGTTGTTGTTGACGTCTTTCGTCACGAGATAATAAAATTTGTCAAATTTTGGCCTTTTAAAATGTTTAAAGTATTAATCGGTGTGGTCTTGAAGCTCTGTCCTACTATATTTTCTACTCAAAATGGTTAAAATCTAAGATTTATTGAGCTACTCAAATAAAACGGTCGGAGTTTGCTCAATGAACTAATTTGGATAATTGGCTGTCACGCTAGCAATATCGCTAAAAGTTTGAAGTCACCTCTGCGAAGAAAATCATTAAGTGCAAGATGTTTTTATATTTTTCTGCAGCCAAAAAATATTATTAGAACAAATCAAGCGGAGTTATTAATGGTCTGGTCTGGACTTGAGCAATATTAACCAAGAAAGAAAGAGTAATTTTGACCAATTTCAGAAAGCTGTCCAACGAGTGTTTTTAAATAAATTATGACGAGCCTCTGAATAAACGAATGTCAAAATTGAAATGCTTTTTATACACCTTATATATTGTACAGTTTAAGAATACAAAAGATTTTTTGCTGCATGCGGTGTGATACGAGGACCGGGCTATTCAACTTTTGAAATTTTCGATGTCGCAAGGGGTCAAAAAGGGGCCTTTTGCAGCTTTAACTTTTGAGAGCTCTAAAAATTTTATTTTAACGTATTTCCAGAAACTAATGTGGTTTTATTTACTTGTTACCAAAGATAATTTATTGGGCAAAGTTTGAGGGAAAGCTTTTTTCCGATGCGAAATGCCCTGGACCGATCGCCACTTAAAAACTCTCTCTCGCTCACCAAAAGATACATCGTCAACCGGTTCATTGAACAAGCAAATAAACACCACCAAACAATCAAATTTACGGCTGAGATATCTGTCTCAGAAGCTGCTTCTTTTCCACTATTTGTAAGGGTGAAAGATTCAACATCGAGTGACTCTTAAATGGAGCTAAATAATGATCCCGCCTATACCCGTCCAACCCTTATCCCGCCTATACCCGTCCAATCCCTTATCCCGCCTATACCCGTCCAATCCCTTATCCCGCCTATACCCGTCCAATCCCTCATCCCGCCTATACCCGTCCAACCCTTATCCCGCCTATACCCGTCCAATCCCTTATCCCGCCTATACCCGTCCAATCGCTTATCCCGCCTATACCGGTCCAATCTCTTATCCCGCCTATACCCGTTCAATCCCTTATCCCGCCTTCCAAATGGAGCATATCCCGGTCCCGCCTCCCCATTTTAGTCCTGCATCCCGCCTTTAGAATTTCTCGTATGCCACATCCCACCTCGATTGTAAGCCTAATCCCGCATCCCGCCAAACTTATGTTGGACCCTCACCATAAAGATCGAATAAAGACCTCACCTGTATGCAATTAACCTTTTAACTCCAAAGATCTCATTAGCAATTCTCCCTACCGTCTGCCATATAATTCTTATGATGTCAATTAAGAGAATTTGGTATTGGATCAAGCAATAATCCTCTAATTGATATTTTTCTTTAATTTCATCACGTCTATGCTTGATATTCTAAGGAGAAATTCTCTCTTGGTGACTCACGGGAGATAAAGGGTTAAGGAAATAAGAGATATCGACACACGCAGCGTAACTTTAAACAGGATCGTTGAACATCACATACCCGAGCACATTAAACTACAAAATGATGAAAGCCATCTGTTTAATTCAATAAAATGCAGACTTTGAAGTTCAGATCCGAAAAAGGTTCATATGTGACTTAGTAAATCAAAATTGTAGCCACAATCAAAAGATATCAAAAATTATCTGATCACATCCAAGGGGCGTGACATTTTGAGTACAGTGAAACAGTCAACATGTTCTCTTTTTAGACTGAGAACGTTAAGGCACGTTAACATTCTTAAAAGACTTTGAATACTAGAAAAGGAATCGAAGTTTCTCATGAATTGCTAACACTCAAAGCTTCCCCTAAACACTGAGTTAAATGTACCTTTTATAGTCGTTCGATGGGCGTCAACCATAACCCATTTCCTAGAATGAACATTTTTAATATTTCCAATCCGAAAAACTCATATTAACTCATCTGTGTCAAGAAGACCGACGGAAAGATTGTTGCGTGACTATGCTATATTATCCAAGTGAAAGCAAGTTTCGAGCGGTGATAATTATCGTCAAGATACGAAGTTTAAAAAAAGTGCTTGTCTGGCTCGCAGCAGTCCCTTGTCAGGCTCTGAAAACAGGCACATTGGTAAATTATATGTTGCGTAAATGTGTAAAGGTATACAGCGTTGTGTGGCTCTTGTCCTGCTCTTGCCCTGCTCCTGTTAGCGTTGTCTGGTCTTTCATGGCCCTGAAAAAAGAGTAACATTTTCTGGCTCATTAGTTGAAAGCCAGGACAATTTTTTGTCCGGCTCATGTCGTGTCGATGTCTGGCTCTATGAATGGTAATCTGTCCGGAACAAGGCCGTCTTCAGGCTCTGTCAGGCTCCAAATTTTCGTACGGGGATATGTAGTTAAAAAGAGCCGATCTCGTGTACTAAAGGCATCTGTTGAACGGGTATCGAAAGACACTAACAATCAACACAACAACTGAGTATCAGCCGATGTGTAGAGCAACACTCGGTCCACATGTTGACTGACATCAATGAATGAGTTGCCAGTAGTCGGATACTTGTGTTTGCGCACAGATTTCTAAGATCGCCACGGGGCAAACATCGCAACTCATTGCCTATTGACCGACATGTATGTCAGATGATACTCAGCAGACAAGTGGCTCATACTTTACCCACACTTGGCCCCCCAAATGTTTTTCTCACCTTGCCTAAATTCATTTACGAGAAATGATACCGAGACATGTATCGTGCTGGGTTGGAAGAATTTTTTTCTGTTACAAAATTTCAGTGGGTTGCTAGAGGTTTTATTGCAAATATCACCAAGGGTAAAGACGTCTTGTTAAAAGTAAATGCAAATTAAACTTCAACCTAACTACAAAAGGAACAGGAATGTATATAATTACATGAACGATTATACGCCACCATCTGCGTCGGTATAATTACTATAATGAATTAATATATACAAAATAACATTTCAAATATACTAACTGCAAGAAATTAATTCCTTTCAGGTTGTAAATAAACTTACTGTAAAATTTTACGCCGTCAATTAACGGCATAAAATCTCTAAGTATGTAAAAAGTACATTCAGACCTAGGGTTAGTGGCTTAAAATCTCACAGTTTATAGACTACGATAATCACATATAACGCCGTTGTCTAATTATCGAAAAGGAACGTGATTTGTTTCAAGATATCACGTTGGAAATTCCCTCATCGAATTAGAAAACGAAGTGCTTACAATGACTGATAAGACTTAAATTAGTTCAAGAAATGAGATTTTAATTTTTAATAAACATAAATTAAAGATCAAAGTTCTATGTAAAGCATCGCTCACCTTGATATTTGAGTCAAGATTACATTTACATCTTTTTGGATGCACTGGTTTATCTTAAAAATTCCATGCAAGTCTCATTACCATTAAAAGTCTGAACAAGCACGGCAATTAGAGCTTTTCCGCGTGTGTGTTCTGGAATGTGCTTATCAAATCATGTCCTTCCAATACTCATTGTGATATTTCCGAGGAATCTGGGAAGAGGCAATGTTTGCGTGACTTGGGTTTTCGCAAGTCACGCGATCCACTTCGGGGTAAAAAATGACTTCCTGAAAGTTACCGCTTCTTGAAAGTGTACTTGATTACAGACTAAGTTTTTCATACGTAATGATAAATCCGAGGGAAAATGCAAATGTAAAGTTTTGCCAATCCTTACTTAAGTAACTTCTATAAATGTGAGTCGAGTGAAAAAAACTAAATATAGCCATTGCAAAGCTAAGAGTTCAAAAGCAAAAGTATAGAAAACCTTGCCCTAAATATTATTTATTATAAATTCATGATACAACTTTCGTATGGTCAGTCACCTTCGATTTTCAAATTAATAAAAATCGCATTTCCTCTTGATAACATTCCTAAAACCTTTTTGATACATTTCGATGGAGCGCCGCACATTTCCATCCGTTTTCATGTATGGTTTTGGTTGACAAATTGTTTGGCCGATTGTCAAGTTTTAGTTTTCAATTAAAGTGCAGCTCTATCGTTTTCAAATTTGATCTTCCACCAAGTGTTGGGAAACTATTTCCACTAGGTTTGTCATTCTGTTAACATCTCAGTCCATCGATAGCATGCAGTTAAAATGAGAGGGTTGCCTACCTCCGTAAGGAAATAATAAACAATGTTTTCCTTGTATACGAGCTTTTATTGCTAATGTGGCAATAAGAGCATCTGGTGAAGGATTGTCCTCTACTACCCGATTAAATACCTTATTTCCGCGCTCATTTCAAATTTCGGCTAAAAGGAGAGGCGCTTATTGGAAGGAGGGCGATTAATCGAGGGGGCCAGTTATTAAACTATCAACCTGTATTGATTTCGCATTGGTTGAAGGCCAAAAAGTTGTAAATAAAGTGGTAATAGAAACAGATTTTCCTTGTATGTCTATTAATCAAGAAAGTGAGGAAAGAGAAAATTGAGGAGCTTGAGTTACATGATAGGAGCGCGGGCGCTTATTCAAGGAAACACGGTACTTGGTTGCTTTCCTTCAACAATAACGCAACATCGCAACCAGGAAGTAATAGATATAGACAGTCATTAAGAAAAAACTGATAGACCCTCTCGTCTTAACATTGCTAGGAAATTGTCCGTAAGAGCTGAAATTTCGGAATCTTTCAAGGACGTGGCATACAGTAAATATCAGCCAGTTCCTCAGTTTTATTTTTTTGACAGGCTGTACGGGATGTTTTGTCAATTTGTAATCGGTCTGATACACCGTTCATGTGCCGTTGACCAGATCACAGCATTCTCTTCATTTCAGTACAAGTACACAATTTACTTCCTTCACTGTATGTTTCTTCTCCTTCTCGTTTCATGGAATACATTTCAATCATGATTCTTAAAACAGTTTTCCATTACATCACAATTCAAAAATTAAAAAATGGCGGATTTTGGAGATTACAAAAATATCCTACGGTCCCCCTTCCACTATAGTTTGCAAATTGATGAATTTGACCGAGGCTTTTCTAACAGAAAACCATTAGGAGGTTAGAATTCGAGAAGGAAGGAAGGACAGGAAATTGGAAATCTTGAGATACTATTAGGAGATATATGAGAAATAGAAACCTCGAGGTGAGTTGGGGGGGGGGGTGGGGGTGAAGTGGGTAACTTTCAATGCCATCCCATAAATCCCGTTATCCTCTTCTACTTGATGGATTGCAGCACGAGACTTCACGTGAGCAGTTGCACAAACAGAGCAGGCCTGAAACAGCCAGTGACTACAGTGTGGATAAAATCAAAGGCGTCCCAAGCTCACGTTTCGAGAAAAAGCAAACAATTAACTCATGAAGGCGTCACACGTTGTGTGACTCGGTATATGGGTAACAGGAATAACAGTGACGGCAAAACAAGCTTAAAACGGTAGAGAACACCGGAAACCACGACGGACACACAAGATGTGAGTAAGTTCTAATGATTTTACTTGTGAAATGTTCATACTTCGAAATATTTATAGTAGCAAATCGACCATGTTTCTTTCCCCATACTTTTCCTTATAACGGTTCCTTCCATAACTTAACACCGTGTCACAGAACGCGTGACGCTTTCATGAATCAATCGTTTGCTTTTTCTCGATACAAGTGAGCTTGGGACGCTTGTGATAAAACATAATGGTCCGATTGGTTCGTCGTGATGACCTTCGCTAACATCTCAGGACTCAAAAGTGTTCCCTTTTATCCAATTTGATATAAATTAGTTTACAATTGCAAAACGGAGCACTTAAAAACAGAACTTATCACTGAGAAATCAGCCTTAAAAGGATTAATATATAAAAATCAGGAGATAGAGTCAGTGTCTTACAATGTGCAATGTACAGCCACAATGGAACATGTCACCTAAGGAACAATTCTAGCTTCTCAAATAAGAAAGATATAATATAACCATGACTTAACTGGTACTCACTTGACAATTTTGAGAGTACAACCAATACAATACTGTATTAAATTATTTTATAATTCAGAGTTAGTGATATACTTGTCAAACAGTCTCCCTTCTTCCATCAAACTCAACTGACTTTTGAAAGCTCTGATGACCGAATGTCAACCACAGTGTTATATTTACATTAATCTCAAATGGTATGTTTAGAAAATTAGGCAGGCAGAAGCCCATCCCCAATTAACAAACAGCTAAATTCATTCACAGCATCTTGAATGCTATGAAAATAAGAAAAATATTGATCCTTAATCACGAAATTGATATTCACATTGTTTTTTTTCCTTTTAGTAAAGACTACAACCTGTAGTTATGGTTTTGCTCTTTGCCATATTGAAATACTGGTATCTATGATTTTCTGAAGAATGGCTGCATTGAGGACTTCTTACATTTATATCAAAAGAAATGACAGTCAGCCTAATGAACTAATTAATTGCCAAGGCAGCACATAACCGTTAGCCAACTAAACTAAAAAATGACAAAAAATACCTCAGTCTCTAACTCAGTAACATGGAAACCAAATTTTGAAGCCCAAAGCTGTAAATCAAAACTACAACCAACATTTTTGGACATCGAAAAATAACCTAAAATATATCCAAATCCAACAATCTATTTCAAGGATGCACTCTGACTCCAGATGAACATCCCACATGTTCTAAGCGATGTTGTGGAAGGGAGTTACCATGTTGGTGAGGGTACCAATTTACCTAAGTTAAATGACTCTAAAAATATATTTCCTTATCTTTTGTCCAACAGTTGATTGTTTGTTCATTTGATCACAACACTGAAGTCTCCTACCATTGGTCAGAAACCAACCAAACCAACCAAACCAAACAATCATCTTGAAATGTGCTTTGTTTAATCAGGTTTCCTAAACTTGTTTTCAAATTTTGTTCAACACAATGACTACAACTTAGGTATTGACTTCTCTAACTGAGCAGATCTGAAGGAATTCTATCAATGGATGGACTGGTCTGGCCTGACAGTTCTGACCAATGGTAAGTTTCCTTAGTTTCAGGCAGTCTACTGAGTCAGTCCTAATCAGTTACGTTTCCAGGCTGGACCCAGGCTCCTCCTTGTCACCTGAGTCGGTAACTGACCCAGGATCCTCTTTGTCACCTGAGTCCGTAACTAACCCAGGGTCCTCCTGGTCACTTGAGTTAGTAACTGACCCAAGATCCTCCTCGTCACCTGAGGAGTTACCTGACCCGGGCTCGTTCTCGTCACCTGAGTCCGTAACTAACCCAGGGTCCTCCTGGTCACTTGAGTCAGTAACTGACCCAGGATCCTCCTCGTCACCTGAGGAGTTACCTGACCCAGGCTCGTCCTCGTCACCTGAGTCAGTAACTGACCCAGGATCTGACTTTTCTTCTGATTCCCACCAATAACCACTCCAGTACTCATCTGCTGGCCATTCTTCTTCAGGTTTGACATTCCCTTCCTTATCCTGTCATAAATCACAAACCAACAATCAACATTATCTTGTCAAACAACATACACCTGTACTCCAACTTGTTTACCCTGGTTACTTTTTATATGAAGAGAAATTATGCCATGAGTATGTTTGACTGAGTCAAATTAAAACAACTTTTATATTAAGGAACGTTCCTTGTAAGCAAACATCACAAGGCTCACCAAAATTTAGATATATTCCTATTACATCCATGGTGGGGCCCATACTGAATATTTTATTAGAGAAATAAGCTGAAGTGTTCAAAAAATATACATAACATCAAAGTGACCACCTCTCCTAGAGTCTTATAGGTACTTGACCTGACAAGCCCATGCAGTGAATACAACTAAAGGTAACCTTTTAAGGAAAAGGCTCAGTAGCTCATGTGAGAACAAGGAACTGCTGATGTCTCCTCGTTAAAGGTTATGAATATTTACTTAGTAGCTCATCCACAGCTACTACTCATTTTCAAACTTAGGAAACTGCAAAAGTGGACATTATTGGTGAGCATTTCAAATGCTGCAATATTTTTGTAGTTCAGCAGCTCATCAGCTTAGCAGTCTGCTTAGCAAGTTAATATAAAAAATGTAAAGACATATCACTAGTTAGGGCAAGTTTGATTCAGACAGATGTAACCTTCATTATTATTTTTACACAAGATGATTAACAAGAAATTCTTTGGATAGAGTAGGATAAAAACATGTTTGATCAAAGTAACTGCAAACCATTGACATTTGAGAATCTCTGCCTGCCAAATTTGAACCAGTATCTCTCTTACAGTGGTAGCATTCTTTCTCTACTACTTTTCAAGTGGAAGCCCTTGGTCATTTCTTTCCTAATCGGCAATGTTCCTGGTAACTTCTGGTTAGGACCAGAGGGAGAAAAGGAAAATCTGTGTAAAAGGAAGTTTAAGGGAAAAAATTCTGCGGTGCCTTTACAGCACTTTTTTTAAAACCTAAATTATATACTAAATTACTGAGTTAATCAATCAAATAAAATTTACAGATTTATGCTAACCTTCCTTCTACAAAACTCCCAAATACTATTCCAGAAGCTCTTTCTAAGAAAAATACTCAGGTATTAAAATTTTTTTCTCAGAGCGTCCAGAAACACACCACATTTCTTTTGAAGTTTAGCTTTTCCGCCATCAGAGAGAAGCTTCAGCTTTAAAGTATGACATTGTTTAACAACTCCTAAGAGCTGTAAATAAGACAAAGTGAAAAAACTAGGGTCTCAAATCATTTCTTACAGACAGATGCTTAGTTCATGGTAAGTACAAGCAATTGTTTACTCCCTCAATTCTGTTGCCCTTACGGAAATCAAGACCATTTTCCGAAGGAAAAAAATAGCTAAACGAATAAACAAAAGTCGAAAACCAGTCCTAGCAGATTTCCTAAATTTTAAGACAAGTTTAGAAAGTAGCTCCTTGATCTCTTCCAAACACTGACATTAACTTTCTGTCATTAATATCTGAAAACACGCGGCCGTCCTCACATTCAAGCGCACAGAGTGGTAACGCATTTATTTTCGTTTTACTTTATTTTCTACTTTTTTCTCTGGTCCTAATTATAAAAGGAATAGATTTATCGAGGTTAACGGGATGAAATTAGGAATGAAGTGTATCCTGTTTCTGTGTTTCCACTGTAGACACTCAAAATAATATTGCTTAAGACACTCAAAAATAGACTACACGCTTCAGAATTCACCCTTCTTCAAACGTAAACAAACATACTTAAATGGGCTCCCTTCTTCAAACGTAAACAAACATACTTAAATGGGCTCTCATCTTCACTGAAAAAAATGACTTTCTTTGCTTCCAAATTTAACAGATTAAATGGTAGCGACAAAGAGTGACTGTTTAACGTTCTCATGCATGTAAGCCTTTTCAATAATTCGGAATGTAAAACTTTTTAATTGAAATCGTTAAAATCATTAAAAAGCCACAATATTTGCTTCGCTTTGGATTTCCTCTCTTACGAACCGTTTGCGAGTCGGCTTGTTGCGACAAAATACAAAAGAATGTTATGAAAGTATGATTAAAACGGAACGAAATTGAGCTGTGAATTACCCTTTGTCCAGCAATGCGGATAATGGAGTGGGCTTTTTCTTTTTTTTTTTTTGGGACTGGGGATTCTTAAGGAATCCAAAGAAGATGCTCCATTTCAGTTCAACTTTGACTGTTACCCGCACACGTGTTTTTCGGAAATGCGCAAGTGTCTCTTGTGGCTTGGAGATAGCTACATCGCAATTGCTCCGCGAACCAAGGGCGTAAAAATTCTTAAAACAACACCACAGGAAATTGAACAGAATCTATAAGAATTATGACTACATTTGTGCAAACTAAGATCACAAAACTTACGTGGTATTGTGTGTTCAACCAGGAGATCTTACTCTGACGCACAGCTGTACTCAATTCATTCACTTGTTGCTTTGTCATTTTAACATCAGAAAGCCTCAGCCTCTCCAGGTGAGGAACACGACTGAGATGTTGAATAAGAACACTTACTCCTTCACCAAGAGGGTTCTCTGACAAGTCGAGCCATTGCAGGCCAGGAGCCTGGTGCAGAGATCTGGCGATGACTGCGGCAGGTTTGGCTGTTAAATTGATATTAACAAGTACTAATGTGCCAAGTCTGTCAGTGAAGATGATACGAGACACCAGGGTCTCTGTCAACTGAGCATCAATGATTTCAGGGGGTTTACCAAAAATAAGTATCCATCGCAGAGCAGTGAAAAGTGGTAAGAAATCAGCCAGCATCTTTATGTCTTGCCTTTCTGTTCCGTAAATAGAAATCCGCTTCACACAGGAAAGGCTCTGAGGAGTAGGACCAGTGATGCTATCAGTGTTCTGAGTCAAACTCGAAGCTGTTTCGCTGTCGTGTTCATTCAACGGATCAACAAGACGCGTCACCTGAGTAGACTCTGCTGTTGGCGAAATGAGCTCTCGCAGCATTTCAGTCGGAAAAGTGATATCATCTATATATTTGCGTATTTGATAAACATAAACGACGATTTTTCTCTCTCTCTTAAAAAAGAACTCGCTCAAAGAACGACACGGGAACTTCTTCAGTAAATCTGCGGCTTTCTTTTCACCCGAACAGCTCAAAAATACTGCATCTGTGTCCTCCGCTACAGTGATCAAGTCTCGATAGCTTTTCTCTGAATAATCATCTAAAAAATAGGGACGAAAAAAAATAAAGTTGGGTATCATGCCAGATTTCAGCAAATGTTCATTTGCAGTAATGTTCAACTTGTTAGAATCAAGATCCAAAAAAAGACCTTCGGTACAAGAGAGATATGCTGAGCAGAGATCCCGCCTCTTCTCGGCCGAACAACAAAAGTAGCTATGCGAGATAAGCTCAAGATAAAGTTCTTCATTTGAAGGCAGTTCTTCATCATCCTCCAGAAGCAGCTCAATGAAATCACATACCGACACAGATTCCTTTCTTCCAACAGACCCCACATGATGGAAAACTGCGCACGCGGCTTCTGTTGACAGCTCACAGGCAAATTTCAGAACTTCATCCATCTTCATGATCTTTTCAAATGATTCAACTTTGGAAAGGCTAGGCGTACTTTCTCCTTTAATCGACAACACTTCCTCCTTAATGTGCCAGGCGGCAAGGAACTCCTGTAGGGATTTATGAATGAAATAGGCCCCTTTCTCAGGATTGAGACTCGTAAGATTGACAATCTGGAAAAGCCCAACTTCTCTTAATTTTTGAAAACTTCTTGAAATATTGTCGGGGAGTTCGCTGCAGCGTACGTAACCGTCTTGCAGAAGTGCTTCAAAGGCAGCCTTTCCAAGATTACTAAGGTCTTCTTTAGCTTCTGTGGAGGTCACGTTCTGAAATGGCATAGACTGGTGACTTCCACCTTTGTGATCCAGCATGGTTTGAATGAATTGTGTGAATATGTCGGCCCGTGATTTTGGCAGTCCTTCGTGACGTTTCTCTTTCCACAAACTACACAGCATCAGTAGGAGGAGAGGTATTTCTGCCATGTCACCGAGATCTTTTTCTCTCAGGTACCCCATGAACTCGTCAAGATCTTCTTCACCTGCCATAAATTTTCTCGCAAAGGTTTCTTTTCGTTCCCAGCTTTTGAAACCTTGAATTTCTAACTGAACGTGACTGGGGCCTCTTAACTCGTCACATTTAAGTTGAAGCGTGGTGACAATAACGTGACAATCTCTTAGTTGCTCACCCTTCCAAATTTCAAGGATGGGTGAGTGTTCTTCTGCAAAGCTGTACTCATCGTAGCCATCCAAAATAAGAAGCACTTTATCTTGATTGTTAGTTATGTAATCATAGAGACTATCAACTGAGATCGGACCATCACTGGCCAGCAATTTAGACGCACGTAAAACGTCGCGGATGTTTCCCACGTCACACACATCTCTCAACTTAATCAGAAGCAAAATGCAAAAGTTCATTAGGATTTCTCTTAAGGCTTTCGACCAATCATATGCAGCCTTCTTACAAAACGTACTCTTGCCAATTCCTGGCCGACCATAAACAAGCATTCGTGTTGGTTTTTCCTTGAACATGTCGGTGTAGTCTTCAAGTTCCTCTTGTGTCACTCCGCTGGGCTTCCTGTGATCTCTGACCCAAGACAAAGGTGTGTAGATCTCATCAATCTGAATGGAAGAGCTGTCGTCCCATGGAATGATTTTCACCTTGCTAAAGGTGTTGTAATAAGACTTAAGCTGCTCTTGACACATCTCAACATTCAACAGTTCTAAGAAAAATTAAAAAAAAAGGAATTGAACTTTTATTGAAGGAATAACTATGCACACGATGCCAAGTTTCTAACATCACACGAACTCAAGTACAGCTTTCTCGGCATGAAAGGATTAAGATAATTAACCCCTGCCACTGCCCCCTTTCCCCCCCCCCCCCCCAATCCCGGCAAAAAAACCCACCCACACTCTGTTCCTTTATTTTTCCCTTTGTCGGTAGCTCTTTTGAAATTGGAGGGAAGATTAAATTTCCAGCATTTATTTTATCATGGATCAATAACGTTGGGAAAGGAAGCGGCCAAAGTAAAAACAAAAAACTTCATGAATTTATATTTCATAAAATTTTGCGCAGTACTTTTTCTTGAACAAGAATGACAAATTGGTATAAGAAAAGGGAAAGGAAAGAAGTGTTACTGTCTTGTCACGAGCGTGAGACAAAGGAAAAATTTTGAGTCTTCACCAGGAATAAAACCTAACACCTTCAGATTCTGCGATCGGACACTCTACCGCTATAAGTATAATATAAGTTATTAAAACGAAAACTTGGTATGAAATTTCTTCACTTGATAATTATAATACCTGCAAGCCTTCTTCGTTTATTTTCTGGAGGATCATCACTTTTACAACTCTCCTCTCCCGTCGAATTGTCTGCAAAAATAAAAGAAATTTATACTATTATGAGAAATACACTTCACTAAATTTGTGAAATGGGTAACAAGCAGGAGTCGAAACAAGTGCTGATTGAAGATGAAAATCTCGTGTGAGCCCGCACACGGAATTAAAGAGAAAAGGAAATTTACCTGACTTGAGGAATTGAAATTCATTGGGAGGGAATAAAAGCTACGATTTAGATCTCATCAATGTTTTAAACTGGTCAGTAACAGTGAGGTATTTCGCAGAAAGGTAAATAAAGAAAATTTGGGGTCATCTTATATACTGCGCAAGAGTCTGGAGAGTAGTTGATAAGCGTGTTTAATAAACGATTTGTAATACCTATGATCAAAGACGAAAGATAAAGGATTTAATTTAAGACTAATGAAATACAAAGGCAACGCAGAACATTATCCATGACCTAAAAATTGAAATTAGAACTACTTAAGCGAATTTGTACATGTCTCAGTTTTTTTTAACAGCAGTGTGATTGAAAAACAAAGAATGCCTATGTTTATCAGTTTTCTGATGTAAATTTAATTCCACTGTTGGCCTTCATGTTCTCATCAGCAGATAACGATATTCTATACCGAGGAAAAAAAGCAAGTTAGAAGACCTCTTGGAAGACACAACCAAAGCTGTTACAAATGTGTACACGTACCTCCGTAATGAGGCCAGTCTCCAAACACAAAAGAGTTCCTCAGTATGTTGGATACAACAGAAGCTGCCATAACACAAGCAAAAGTCTTCCACGAATCGTTTGTAGATGCAACGCCATGCACAAAACCACAAACACCTTTAACGAAAAGCCACTCCATCTTCATGTCATGAGCTGCTGCAAACAGGCCTGAGGTAGAAAAATGAATTTAAAAAAAGCAATAAAAATCGGAATGGATTTAAACAATGATATTATAGGGAAATCGTTACGATTGATTTGAGTAAAAGAGGCTTCGTTTTTCTGCAGATCACCCTTTTTGTTTTTCCTTTGCTACTGGAAGTCTTTAAGAGATGTGTTTTTCTGCAGGTATATAAATTAGCACCACTCTTCATTAAGAGTATAATGAATTGGGCGGAGTACCTTTTTAGTCAGAAGCGGTATATCAGAGGGTAAGGATTTGGAATTCAGGAAAGAGTTTCCTCGAAAAAAAGTATTGAGTACCTCGCCTCTAACAAGAACCTGGCTTAATAGTCTAGCAACCAGGAGCTTTGAACAGTTCAAAAGATGAGGCTTGAAGATATGACAAGCTGGAGGACACAGTATAATCAGTAAAGATTACCATTGTACACCTTTGCCAACCACTTCCCCTACAAAAATAGTTAAGTTCTTACCCTCCTCCTAGTTTAATAGTTTAGCAACCAGCCTCCTGTAGTTCAGAGGTAAAGCTTAAGAACATCAAAGTGGAGGGTATGCTGCAAAAATCATTATTATTGTACACTTGTGGTGATCACTCCCCATACCAAAAGAATTCCTAACTTTCTCTCCTCCTTCAGGAACCTGGCCTTACAGAGTGGTGACCAGACGCTCCCCTCTAGTCCTGTGGCTCCGTGGCAAAGATTGAGAACATCAATTTGGGGGTTGAATGTAATACACATTATGTTTGAAAACCTCTGGGACTACTCGTAATTTATTTCTTGATTGCAGTGCGCCTTTGTAAGTGACTGGGAATAATCATCTTTATGGTATTACTTTGGTTACTGGGTAACTGAGATGAGATAAAAAAAGTTATATTATAAAGAAATGAACAATGATGCCATCTAAATTCACTTGTGCCAATCAGTGCTTAGGCCCAAAGCAAACACATGAAAAAGAGTTTAAATAGAGTTAATTGACCGTTTTGTGTAATTGGGTTTGGTCAGCTCTGTGTGAGTGATCCTGGTAACATGAAGTCACACTGAACATGAGAAATACATGTAGTTCTTGTTATGGCAAAACAGTTTTCAGCACAGTGATCACAGATGCCAAGCAAGAGTAACCATGAGAGTAATTCTCACCTTTTCCTTCCATATCAACTGCAATTGCCCCAGGGTGTGATTGACATTGCTGTTCAGCACCAATCAGATCAGAGCAACTCAAAATCTCTCCATCACAATGTACTTTGACTTCTTGTGCTTCTGGATTTTCCAATGGTGCCCCCCATCCATCAGCTGCACTTCTAACAAGGTTACCAACATCCCTACTCACTGGGGTTTTGTGGAAATCTGTTGTAAGCTTTGAGGATATCACCACATCTCCTAGCTGGGCTTTGTTAGGATTCAAACTGTGGCAGAAACCAACCAAAAAGGTAGCCTTGGGTCTCAGGAGTGTGACAGCACTTTTAGCTGCAGTTTGAGAACCTCCAGGATCTGAAGATTCTTTAGAACACCTCACTAGGGCAACTTTCAGTGACCCACCTTTCTCTTCACCCATCTTTCCAAAATACACAAATCCAATGGATCTCTCATAGCTTTTAAAGGAATCTCTCAGGTAATGAAAACAAGCCAAGAACTCGCAATCCTCCACAGTCAAGAGCAGAATATCAACTGCAGGATAGTCCTTGCCCCAAAGTTTCATCTTCTTTGGCAGATCTCTTGTCTTCTTCAGTGTAATACTCAGAGGTGGAGGGTCATCACTGCAAACCACTGACCTGCTGCACTTGTCATCACTAGGTCCTGCCATCATAAAAATTGGATCTGTGTTCAAAGTTTTCCTGGAAGTGAACAATTTTGAGTCCTCACCAGGAATAGAACCTAACACATCCAGATTCCGCGCTCGGACACTCCACCACTTTAAGTGTAGTATAAGTTATTAAAACGAAAGCTTACTATGAAATTTCTTCATTTGACAATTATAATACCTGCAAGCCTTCTACGTTTATTTTCTGAAGGATCATCACTTTTACAACTCTCCTCTTCAGCTGAAATGTCTGCAAAAGGGAAAGGAAAGTCAAACTGTAATGAGCATTAAAACACATCTTACTAAATTTGTGAAATGGGTAACAAGCAGGAGTAGAAATAAGTGCTGATTGAAGATCAAAATCTCGTCTCTAAAAGAGACAACAGAAAATTGATGGACTTCAAGAATTGAAATTCATTAGAACGGAATAAAAGCTAAGATTTAGATCTCAACAAGGTTTTAACCCGCTCAGTAGCAGTTAGGTATTTCGTAGAAAGGTAAACAAAGAAAATTTGGGTTCATCTTACTACGCACAAGAGTCTGGACACGAAAACAATAATTAGGAGGGCAAGGGATAAACTCTCCCTAATCTGGAATTTTAGAACCTTATCCATGACTACAAAATTGGAATTAAAGCTACCAAAGTGAATTTGCTCATATCTCAGACTTTTTGAAAGTTCTTTTTTACAGCAATGCGATTGAAAGACAAAGAATGCTTATGTTTTTCAGTTTTCTGATATTTATTTAACTCCGCTGTTGCTCTCCATGTTCTCATCAGCAGACAACGATACTCTCTACAAAGGACAACAAGCAAGCGTATCAAGAAATGGTCTATTTTTCTGCCTCAACTTTTCCGTTAAGCATCAAATAAAAGCCCTTCTGTAATTGGTAGTACTGAGGGACTTTGGCCGAAGGGAGGCGGAAAAGCTCGTAACTCATCGGGAAAATAATGGGAGTGACAATTTTTTCTGCATAGGGGGAGTGGGTAGTGTAAATATGCACCAGTTAGATCAATCTCCATCGGCGTACCCAAGGGTATACTTGACCCTCGATGAGCGCATTAAGCCAAAGGTTCGTAAGTTTAAAAACAATTAAAGTTATCCTTATTGCAGTGACTCATTTAAACCACTTCTCTCTATATGCAAGTCAAGTCGCCTTGTAAAAAGTCAACACACAAAAATATTTTTTGGTCTTACTACTGATGATAAATGCAATCGAAAATGACTGTTTTCTGTAGAGAGCCTCGAGGCATTAAAGACCTTGTTTCTAACCCTAACCCTAACCCTAAGGGAGAATTAATGAGAGGGAGATATGCCGGAGAGCGAATCAGCATTTACTCAGAAGATTCGAGTGTTCCAACTCAAGAGAATGAATTTCGGTTTTGTACGTGTCACTTTTATAACCAAGGATGGAATTGAACATGAAAAAATAACATTATTTTGTAACAGGGAACGTCAGGCCTCTGTGTCCAACCATCCGGTAAGATGGATTTTCATAACAAGATTCATACCCGTAGAGCTTAAGTTTCTTTCTTTAATCGGTAAGCTATCTGTGCGCGAAAATCAACTTTTCATGAACTGATATGGAAAACCAATTGGCAGTTTACTCCGCAGAGAATCTATTTCGGTTTTGCGCGCTCACCTCTATAACTTCAGATGGATTTGAGCATGCAAAAATGAAATATTTATTCTCTTTTAACAAGGAACCTCAGGCTTCACGGTCCATCCCTTTGGAACTGTTTGATTTTCATCACAAGATAAACTAGACCCTGTGAGCAGGGTAACTGGGATACCTGGAAGGTACTGGATCCGTGGAATCAAGTGTAGTGATACTACGCGTGTCGGACTAGTATACTGAAATATTGAGCTCAAGTCTGGCCAAGGGCATACACCTGTCTCAAAACATAGGCATGCTATGCATGCAAGAGTTATTTTTTCTAGGGTGGGTGGATTACTTGAAACATTGTAAGTGGTCTACATTCTTACAAAAGGAAAGAAGATTATTAACGCGGGAAAGAATGAAAATGTCGAATTACCTCACACACAGGTATTTTGTGGTAGATTATGTGTGTTGTGCGAATAAATGTAACCAAAAATAAACTGTATTTGTGCCACGGATACCTGTTAGTACAAAATGTAGACAGCAGACTGCAGACCGGATACAAAATATAGACTGCAGAGTGGGTAAAAAATGCAGACTGAGAATCTGAAGAGTTTTCACGTCTGGTATATAATAACATGTCATCTTACAGCATACCGAGCGTCACGCAATCGCTTTTCCGCGATCAGCCTTCACGATTATTTGCACTATTGTGGAAAATTCCTGGCCCATTTCTTGATGAAAATCGATCGTAATATAATTTCAAGCCTTCAACATAGTCTTCTTACTTTGCGCGCGAGTTGGTTGATGTGATGTCAATACAGATTTTACCAATGTAATAAAAGTAGATGACGTGAATAATGGTGATGGTAAAGCAAGCTTAAAACGGCAACAATCGCCAAAACTACAACGGATACACAGGGTATGAGTAAGTTTTATTGATTTTTCGAGAAAAATATCCATATTTCGAAATATTTATCGTTGTAAATCGACCATATTTCGTTCCCTATACTATTCCTTATAACGTGTTCAAATTTTCAACGGTTCCTAGAATAACTTACTCTGAGTCACACAACGCGTGACGCGTTCGTGAATTAATCGTTGGCTCTTTCTCGAAACGTGACCTTGGGTCGCCTGTGACAAGACAATTGCGTAAACAATACTTGACATAATAACATTATACACAAAAAACACGGGATTTTGGATCATGTATTTATTAAAAAAGAATATCCATACAACTACAATGAAAACAAACATAAGATTCACCTTTTTGATCGTGAAATTAATACCATTCGCACTGTTATCGTATTTTTTTTTATCGTGAAATTAATACCATTCGCACTGTTATCGTAGCTACGTTCCCTGGCATCAAGTGAATCCAACATGGCGTCTTTCTTCACTAGCAGTTTGCATCCATTTGAATCTCGTTCTTCAGTCTCACGGTAGTAGTGTTGTTCAGTAGATTGCATAGAGTATATGCAGTTTGGTTTCAGATTTCAGATTTTGCTTTTTACAACGAGTTTACGTTTTCAACTAAGACATTGGCATACTTGGCATACAAGACATACAGGGCATTCAATGCTTTCATGGCTTTCAAGCGTTCACGATTCTGTCCGATCCAAAATTACCGCTCAATAACATCTTTTTGTGTGGATTGGCCGCGAACAATACGACTTGTGTATGCGTCTATAAGTATTTTGAGCGTCTGCCCCATAATGCTCCAGATGATCGTAATCTAATTACGTTGAAATACAAAACGACTGACAAGATAGTTTTATGGGCAAAAATCTCGTGTTCGTCATGTGACCCGGCCCTGTCCATGCATGACAACGTCAATCATCATCAAGAGAGCACGCGTGATCAGCATGTAAACACCTCATTGGATCACAGTTAGTTGTCATGGTGTTGAGGGCCCAATGACCTCTGGGTACTATTGCGCAATTTTTCCATTTTGTGGCGGAGGAAAAAAACAAAAAAAAAAAAAAAAAAAAGACGACAAAAAAACAAAGGCATTTTATGACTGGGCTACCACAGGTATCCCAGTAATCATCCTCTCACTGAAGCTTCTTTTTATCAACGGTAAGCTATCTGTGTGGGATAAACGACTAATTGTCTTCGTGCACTTTTCATTTTCTAACGGGTGTGATTTGCACGATCAAAGACATAACTATTAACAGTTACAAAACAATTGAGATAGTTCGATCGCACTCACAGGTCAACTAGTCAGTTTAAACCAGAGTCTGTAGACACAGCTAGTTGTGACGCACACTTTTAATGTTTGCCAGCAAAAATTTGAAAACATTTCAAACTCAAAGTTTTCCCAATACTTGCAATTAATTTCAAGTAGAAATAACAAATATTGGAATTGGAGGAAAATTTGCCAATTTTTATCTGGGGTTTGGCTACCTCCCATTCTTCTGTCTTATCGCTGAGCCGCATGCTTGGCACTGCAGTTTTTAATACACCCTGCTCGCGCAACCGTGCACGGCCCTTATGAACGGCAGCGTCCTTTTGATATTGAGATATGCACATATTGATTTGATGCTTCGCTGGCCGCATTTTGAGACAGAAAACCTTAGTTTTCCGAAACAATGCAGAACAAAACAAGCTGACTGCGTTGAATAACAATAGCAAAAACTATCTTAAGACACACGCTTTAGCACGCTTTTTTTTTTGGCGCAGAACGCGAAAAACGTGCGAAGGTTTTGCGTGTGCGTTGGCCATCTACCTCTGAGCTACTGTAAGTTATTGAATAACGGCTGAGAGCACTTCACAGCATTCTTTGATAAAAGTTAAACGACAGAAAAAAAAGTTGATATCTGAGATTGGGAATAATTTCTCTTGAAATTAATTACTGGAAAAAATACGAAAACATTTAATGGCATTGAGCTATATACATGGCTAAAATAAGTAAAAACCAAACATTTTCGACACTTGGTCATCATCACCCTGATGATGACCTATTGTTGGCAACATATAGGTTTTATTTTTAAAATATTTTAGCCTTTAACAGTATCTTTTATTCACCTTTCATTCTTGGAAGTTCCATACGTAGCTCTCCTGGTTCTAGTTCTCCTTCAGGATCAGACGTGGGAGATACAAGGAGAGGAACCGTGTCTAAAAACAAAGGAATACAGAGAGAGATTAGCATTCGATGACTTTTCTTTATTTAAATAATTAGAAACAAGCATACCAGCTTGTATTTAAAGATAGGTACATGAGCACTATAGATTGCCCTTTTTAAACCAAGAAGCTTAAAAACCGAAAAAAAAAGTCGAGAACAGCTAAAAAAGTTTTCAGTCTACAAGTAAGTATTTATTTATATGTTCATTTTCACATGGAAACTCAGCACTCTCCTTAACTATAGAAGAGAATGAAGTAAAAACACCTTTGAAAGAATTTGCATTGACCAGTATCATTTTTCATAATTGCTGATAGAAGCATTCTTGGTATTTATAACATTAATTTCTATTTCAAAAGATGACTAAAACCACACTCAGGTTCTTTTTTCATTTCTCCTTTCTTTTCCTAACAGCTTCACTCCACAGTTTTTCAGGCCAATTTATGCACCCATGAATTCTTCCACTTCTTCAATATCAACACATCAAAACAACAAGTCAGTGATTTGCCATGTTGTTTTCCTTAGTTGATATTGGAGCATGTGAGAGGGAACTGAAACCAAACTGAAACCCATGCTAGAATTAAATGAGTCAAGAAAAACAACTGAAAATGGTAAACCCCACATCCTTTCATTCATTTCAACATGGTTTGTTACCAGTTAAAATCAACTAAATGGACTTAAAAGTGGATTTTTATTTCCCAATAACAAAAAGAAAAACTCAACCAACATGAAGAACCATGTTTCAATTACATTAACTTGAAAAATAAGTTCACCTGTCCTTCCCCTTGATTGTTCTAGTTCTCTTCCATGACCAGTGGTGGGTACTACAGTGTGGGGTGTAGTATCTAAAGGTAAAAAATGCAGAGAGAGATTAGCATTCACAGCCTCTCTTCAAACGTTCTGTTCCCAAGATAATTCTTTGAAGATTTATCACATAAATGTTATAACTGTTCACAACAACTTCCCATAATAACTTAATAAAATATTTTAATTTCCTTTTCACCTTCTGATTTTGCTGTCTCCATAATCTTTGTCTCCTGATCACTTTTTCCCCATTGCTCCTTTTTTTGCAGGCCTTCACTGGTTGAACTTGTGGGGTGGAATTCTGAGAATAAAGCACCTAAAATCAGATTTACAAGATGACAAACACTTTAAACCATAAACACACCTCAAACTATTCTTGAAAACACCCAACACACAGAAACTGGTGAAATAATTATCTTTTATAGCCTCTCCAACAAAAATCTGGTCAATTAATCTTTGAGTGATGTATGTAATCTAACATATTAAGGAAAGACAAATACAACCCTATGGAAAGGAAAACATCAAGCCAGATATCTTAGTAGGAAAGATAACAGGTTACTGGGGGGAGATGTTTGAGAAACACAAAACATCAAATGAAATGTCTTGCAGACAAACTACTTCTTGCATTGGCATGGTTTACATGCTGTAGTCAGCATGAGTTTATTCATGAGACAAGTTCCATCAATCTTGATAAAAAAACTGGACTCATCCCTCCATAACATGTACCCTACCATACTCCATGTTGAAAGACTGTTGGGTTTCATTCAAAAACCTTTACATGATAGGACCAGGTCTTGTTACTTTCTGTCTACCAACCTCTAACTGCATTTTTCTCAAAGAACATTTTGCATGCTTTGTACTCTTCTATGTCCATTGTTGTCTTCAGCCTCAGCTCAGCCAGGTTCAGTTCCTTCAAGATCTGTTCAGTTACAAAACAATTTTGAACCATTTCACCCAGATGACCAGATAAATAATCTGCCCACAACTTCTCCAAGTCCATTAGAGATTCACACTTCACCGTAATCACCAAACTTCCTCTAGAGACACCAATAATGGCAAATCTCATTAATATCGCATATACCAAAAATTTTTCGAACTCTTCAATGGACTGTAGCTCTGTAGCGTTGAAATACTTTCTAACAATTGATATAAAGAATTCCTCTTTAATAGCATGGAGATCTTCTGTTTTAGGACAAGACACATCTCCAGATGCAGCTGATGTAGCAGATACCCTAGGCTGCTGAACCTCTTGGTATCTGTCAGACTCTGTTGCCAGCATGCCAGTCTGCCTATTCTGCTCTTCAGGTTTCAAGTGATCCACATCAACCTTAATTTTCAATTCACCATCTGTCAAATTGTAACAGTCAAATTTAATCCTAATATAACAAAATTCTTTTACCTGTTACCTATATAGCCATTGAAATGCAAGAACATGATATTGAGGCAACACCAATCAAAAAGAAAGCTTGTTAGCAATGAATAGATTACCACATACAGTATATCTATTGAGCTCTTCAGTTTCAATTTCTTTTACATCTTTATCTTATTCCATAGTAGAATCAAAATTCTGATTGATCTAAACAATTACAGTTTCAAACATGGAAAGATCTCAACAGATTTAGCTGGGGTTAGGATCACTTTTCTCTTGTATAACAAAGCCTGTTGTTAACAATGTTGCGCCACTTTTCTTGGTACAAGTTACAAGATCTCTTGGAAGACTTAACCAAAGCTGTTACAAAAGTGTACATGCACCTCTGCAACGAGGCCAGTCTCCAAACACAAAAGAGTTACTCAACATGTTTGAGTAATTTCTTATTAACCCCTTCTAATCTCAAATTTTAGAATGTTATTTGTGAATTCAAAATGGGTATTAAAGCTGCCAAAGTGAATTTGTTCATATCTCAGACTTTTAAAAGTTCTTTTTCATGGCAAAGCGATTGAAAAACAAAGAATGTGTATGTTTTTCAGTTTTCTGATACATATTATTTAATTCCACTGTTGGTCTCCATTTTCTCATCAGCAGATAACAATATTCTATACCGAGGAAAACAAGCAAGTTACAAGATCTCTTGGAAGACACAACCGAAGCTGTTACAATAATGTACACATACCTCCGTAATGGGGCCAGTCTTTAAACACAAAAGAATTACTCAACATGTTGGAAACAACAGAAGCTGCCATAACACAAGCAAAAGTCTTCCATGAATTGTTTGTTGATGCAACACCCTGTGCCAAACCACAAACACCTTCAACAACAATCCACTCCACCTTCATGTCATGAGCTACTGCAAACAGGCCTGAGGTAGAAAAATGAAAAAAAAAAAAAGCAATAATGATTGGAATGGATTTAAACAATAATATCATAGGGAGATAGTTACAATTAATTTGAGCAAAAGAAGCTTCGTTTTTCTGCAGATCACTCTTTATGATTTTTCCTTTGCTACTGGAAGTCTTTAAGAGATTTTGTGTTTTTCTGTAGGTATGTAAATTAGCACCATTCTTCCTAGAGAGTATGAATGTGTCAGGCAGGGTACCTTTTTGGTCATAAACAGTATATCAAAGAGTAAGAATTTGGAATTCAAGAAAGAGTTTCCTCAAACAAAAAGTATAGAGTACCTTGCCTCCAACAAGAACATGGCTTAAGAACCTAGCAACCAGATACCTAGCAAGATTAACCCTTAGAGTAATTCTCACCTTTTCCTTCCATATCAACTGCAATTGCCCCGGGGTGTGATTGACACTGTTCAGTATAACTCGAATAAGAGCAACTAAAAATCTCTCCATCACTATGTACTTTGACTTCTCGTGCTTCTGGGTTTTCTAATGGTGCCTCCCATCCATCAGCTGCACTTCTGACAAGGTTACCAACATCCCTACTCACTGGGGTTTTGTGAAAATCTGTTGTAAGCTTTGAAGATATCACCACATCTCCTAGCTGGGCTTTGTTAGGATTCAAACTGGAGCAAAAACCAACCAAAAAGGTAGCCTTGGGTTTCAGGAGTGTGACAGCATTTTTAGTGGCAGTTAGAGAACCTCCAGGATCCGAAGATTCTTTAGGACACCTCACTATAGCAACTTTCACGGACCCACCTTCATCTTCATCTTCATCTTCACCCATCTTTCCAAAGTACACAAATCCAATGGATCTCTCATAGCTTTTAAAGGGATTTCTCAGGTAATAATAACAAGCCAAGAACCCGCAATCCTCCACAGTCAAAAGCAGAATGTCAACTGGAAGATGGTCTATGCTCCAATCTGTCGTCTTCCTAGGCAGATCTCTTGTCTTCTTCAGTGTAATACTCAGAGGTGGAGGGTCTTCACTGCAAACCAATGAGCTGCTGCACTTGTCATTACTAGGTCCTGCCATCATAACAAACTGGATCTGTGTTCAAAGTTTTCCTAGAAATGAACAAACAAAATCAGGAACTAATTTAAAGATAAACATCAGAGGTAAACATAGATATTAAATTGTCCCTTTTATTAATGATTTGGACTGTAAAGACTGACTACTGCTAAGTCTGATTTTTTCAATAAATACTTCATCATCATTATCATCATGTATGCTCCATATTTCTATCTCTACCGATACAAAGTGTTCATTAATATTTAACTATAAACCACAGTTTGAGATTTCAAAGAGCAAGTATTCTAACCATTATTTCCCCCTCAGGTGGGTAAAATTTTTTACATGCAGCATGCAAAACCACAATGTGAAGTTTATAAGCAGTTACTGGTCTGGTGTTGATGAAACCAGAGAAAATCAGTTCCTAATTTAAAACGAAAAATGGCTTTTGGAGTAACTTTGGAGAGGCCAGATTATGAAGTACAATTTGAAGTTATGGCTGCCCCAATCAAATTTTCAGAACATTGAGAGATTATTTCCAACTGTTTAGTTATATTCTTTGTATTCTCACAAAAAATTAGGTCGGAGGTCTCCGGAGACATTTGAGTCAGCAGCTACAAAAAAACACACTATTTGGCAGAGGCTAAAATTTCATTTTGACAAGCGTTTTACTCCTTTGTCTAATCTAGGCACAGAGTGTAGTGGATGCTTCAGACGTGTGTAACCAGCAAAAATGCCAGCCAACAGTGCTTCTTGAGAACAATGATTCATTTGGAACATCTTGTCCCAACACTCTGAGGAAAACTACATTCGCACTACCCAAAACTCATTGTTGTGTTTTGATTTCAACCAAGACCCTCATGGTCGACTGAGGAACAAAGACTGTGTTCATTGAGTTATCAGTATTGCCTATGTGGTCTGTGCTGGCAAACAAACACTAGTAGATTAGGAAATTTAACGAATAAAGGGGTAAGTTTCTAAAGAAACTGTGGTGCTGCGTCGGTGGGAGAGTATAGCAGGTAATTAAGTGTTAACAACTGGGTTGAAAATGTAAATTAGCCACTGTAAAGGGTAAAAAAGCTGACGTTTCGAGCGTTAGCCCTTCGTCAGAGCGATTGACGAAGGGCTAACGCTCGAAACGTCAGCTTTTTTACCCTTTACGATGGCTAATTTATGTTTTCAACCCCGTTGTTAACACTAAATTACCTGCTATGAAATTTAATGCCCTGCTTAGTTTTGTTTGATTTTTGTTTTTACTTCAACTGAAAGCTGTTTTTGTAAATAGAATTTGAAATGTCAAAATGTATATACATGTAGATTTTGAACAATTAATTGATTTAGTTAGGAAACCCTTCTTAAAGAGATATCCTCAGAGGCCTCCCTTTCAAATACCGTATATTTGTGTTTGATTTAAGAGTTATTATCATTATTACATAATTCATGCCAACTCTCCTCTCCTTAGCTCTCTCGTACAGCTAACCAAAAATCCTGGATAAAAGAAAGTTGGATCAGTTGCCCACAAAAAACTAAGATTTAAGCTCCATACGTTCCAAAATTCCAAAATCATCTGACTTCTTATGCTTGTATTACGGTTTCTGGCTTTATTTTCTAGCATGATGTGTGTTGTCCGTGGCAAACAAAAAGAAGAAAGTTTCTTCTTTGTTACCCCTATACAGATTGGATGAGTATTCAACCAATTGAAGTCCCTACAGATAGATCTGTGTTTTTCCTGCAAAATTGCTCGGGGGGGGGGATAGGGGGTCCAAATAAAAAATAAGTTTTTTTTTGGGGGGGGGGGGCCCTGCTGATCTGAATAAAAAGAATTTCCAGATTTGAGATCTCCAGAGGTTGGCATCTGTTATTACTTTTATAATCATTATAATTATTTTCATAATTCTATATAACACTTTTAACAATAGAGCTAGAAGTATATTGATTTGTAACTCCTTTAAGATTCATAAGATCAAGATTCTTGTAAGTTAGCCCAAGAAGGAGGAGGTACCATAGGAAATGTTTACAGAACAGTATGGAGAACTTGCAGACTGATGTTAGGGTGTAAAGGGTTAAGGAAATAATGACCAGCTAAAGAGGCTCTTGATTATTGAACAAATTCTCTTTATCTGCACCTTAGGAAATGTACTGAGAACAGTATGGAGAATACAGAGACTAATGTTAGGGTGTAAAGGATTCGTGTATGAGCAATTAACCCACTTAAAACAAAACAGATCCACAATCATAAAATAACCAACATTGGGAAGTTATTCACCTCAGTTCATATCTTAAGACATAAAACTCACCCATGCTGCAAAAAGTTATTCCTGTGTTCAGAAACCCAGATCCTGTTGCCTTTTTGGACAGTTGTCTGCTGGAAATAAAAATTATATGAACACATCATTTAGCACCGAAAACATGCCTGATAATCCATAACATTTTACATTATAAACCAGCTTACCAAAATTTGTGCATCTTCATAAATATTCCCTCAAATGTCAAGGTTCATAAAATAATTACATGTAACCTGTGTTTGTATGGTTTCTTTTAACATCAGTCATTATTATTTCCAGGCAATTGGTACAAGTTGTACCTTTAGGTGATATTCGCAAATTTACATTATCATGAAATTTACCTTTTCAGACTTGATGGCTGATCCTCATGAAGCTGTTTGTAGTATGTTTTAGTTTCCCCTTTCATAAATTATGTAATATTGGAAATTAATTTTAACTGAAATAAAAGGTTTGCATTAATATTCTGTTTACTGAACAATGAAACCTCACTCTCAGTTCACTTAATTTACAAATGGGTTTTATTCATTAGCTTGGGTTGGTGCTAGTTTTTTGTTATTGTCCTGTTCAAGCAAAAGAGTTTATAACATGGGCAGTAAGTGAAGCAAAACACAGTATTGTTTTTCAATCCATGGACCAGGCAAAGAGGTACAATAGTCTTTAGGTCTTAAACAAGCATGGTGACCTATATTTTTTTTTTGCATAATTTTGGTGTACAGTTTATCCCCTTTAAATTGGGAAAATTAAAAAAAAATTCTTTGAAGAGAAAAAAATTAAACTAATAGCATGCACAAAGCCTGATACTTTAGGGTTCAAATTAAGACTTTAAGAGTAATGACTCAAGAAATGCCTTGAGCCGATATGTCGTTTTAATTTGAGTGATTTTTCCCACAAATTATACATCAAATTCTTCCATATGCTCAAGACTTTCTACCTATCAATTTTTCTCCAACTGTTGCTTTAAAAACCCTTGCTTCCAGGAGGTTAAGTCGAAAGGAGTCTTAATATTCAAACAAGTGTCACCCCTTGCATGTAATTTGCATCAAGGTTCTTCAAAATGTCTCTGGACATGCAGTGGTTTATTGAAGTGAGTCTCTATCTAAAAGCAAGCTGTCGACATGTTGTGTGTTGTGTGGAGAGATCAGTGTGCTTTCTTTAAACTAAAAATTATTTCATTTACCTTTAATGTTATAGTTTTAATGTAAAACAAGACAATGTAAACTGATTCTCTTGATGTGAAAGTATGTGTTGGCCTTTTAGGTGGGATAGAGGTATGAAATAATTGGCAAGCCTATTAACCCACTTCACCCCACCTCCAAATGATGCCAGAACACATCCTAATTAAACTACTTCTTGAGACAGTAATTTTCCATGCACATATCTCATTTCTGTATTTGTATAAGAAATATTAGAGAGAATACTACTGATTGCAGTTAAAAACCCATCAGCTTGAGTGCCAAGTTTCCCTTGTTTACCCTTATCTGATTAACAGCACCAATCAACGTTTACAACAGTGACTTAAGTTCACCTCATCTGGTCACATCTAGCATTTATCAGGCAGAAAACATATCAGTGTAATAGCTATCTGATTCTTAAATGTGCTTGCTTTCCACAAATGAATGTTGAACTTTGAAGGGAATATTTTTTTCCTTCTAAACAAAAAGACCTTCTGCACCTAAATTAAAATGGAAGGCGGTTTTGTACATTCCACAGCTTTCAACAAGTATATCAAATTAGCAACAGCACTAAAAACTCGATCAGGAAAACTGTTTTTAGCAATAATGATCTTAGACAGAGTATAAGCCAACTCAGCCCCCGATTTCCTCAGACAAGAATCAGAGATTTGCATTTCGATTCGTAAACATGACTTGAAAAATATCGAAGAACGGGGCCATTCTGCGACTTATCAATGAAGGTCGAAATGAACATCGAGAGATTTAACGTACATAACTTAATTTCTGAAGATATTATCGATGATAAGGGTCAGTCTTGATTCAAATTTGTCTCTAATTTATCTCGTTTATATATTTCCATTCTATTGTCTTCGTTAAGGAGGTGATTCAAAGCGAAACATGTTCAAGTTTAATTACCAAGCAAATTGACCTTCCTATATGTTAACAAATTTTCATGCTGCATTGAAATATTTTGATTTTAACACAACCTTGTGGGGATTAAATATAATTATTTGCTGCAGCTTGTGGTGGATAACGAAAACATTACCTCTCAACTGAGCACAAAGAGAGAAGTAGTTTTTCATTATTGAAATAACAAGCATGACTTGAATCGTGCTTTGATGAAGCGGAAGTTCGGCGATATTTTCTGGAATTCAACTACACTCAACTGAAATGCGTACCAAGAAGACCGACAAAATCTCAGGACGTCAACTTACCGTTTGCCCGAGGTCCCAATCCGTCTTGTAAATGTTCAGCAAGATATCGTTTAAGCTGAAAATTGTAAAGCACCGTGGGTGTCAGTTACGATCAAATAGTTAATAACATTCCAAAACCCACCCACCGTTTATTCATACACGCATTACGGCAAGCCAATTATTACAAAAGTGGGTTGCATTCAAAGTTACATATCGAGTTTCACTTATCGATATGTGAGATAGGGACATCATTGCATCAAGGTTCTTCAAAATGTCATGCGGTGGCTTATCGATGTAGTGTGTATCTTTTCTTGATTAATAGCACCAATTGACGTTTATAGCAGTGACTTTATGTGACCACATCTGGTCACATCTAGCATTTATCAGGCAGAAAACATATCAGTGTAATAGTTATCTAATTCTTAAATGTGCCTGCTTTCCATGAATGTTGAACATTTAAGGGAATAAATTTCCTTCTGAACGAAAAGACATTCTGCACCTAAATTTAAAAGGGAGCGAGTTTTGTGTATTCCACAGCTTTAAACAAGAAGACCAAATTAACTACAGCACTGAAACTCGATCAGGGAAACTGTTTTTGGCAATATGATCTTAGACAGAGTATAAGTCAACCCAGCCTACGATTTCCTCAGATGAGAATAGGAGATTTGCATTTCGATTGGTAAAGGTGGCTCGCAAAATATCAAAAAACGGGGCCATTCTGCGACTTATCAACGAGGGTCCAAATGAAAATCGAGAGATACAAAGGACAGAACTTAATTTCTGAAGATACGATCTATGATAATGATCAGAGTCTTGATTCTACTTTGTCTCTAATCTATCTCGTTTATATATTTCCATTCTATTGTCTTCGTTAAGGAGGTGATTCAAAGCGAAACATGTTCAAGATTAAGTACCGAGCAAACTTAACTTGCTCTGTTATCAAATCTGTATGCTGCAGTGAAATATTTTTAATTTTAACACAACCTAATGTGGGGATACAATATAATTTGCTGCTGGAAAGCGAAGACTTCTTCTCGATTAAGCACAAAGACAGAAGTAGTTTTTCCTCGTTAAAGTAACAAGCTTGACCTAAATCGTGCTTTAATAAAGCGAAAGTTCGGTGATATTTTCTGGAATTCAACTGCACTCAACTCATATCTGTAGCAATAAGACCAACAAAATCTCACGATGTCAATTAACTTACCGTTTGCCCGAGATCCTGATCCGTCATGTAAATGTTCAGCAAGATGTCTTCCAGGCTGAAAATTGTAAAGCACTGAGAGTCTTAACTACAATCAAAAATTTAGTAACATTCTCAAACCCACCCATCGTTTATTCATACACCTATTAAATATGGCAAGCCAATAGGCCATCTTACAATTGTGTACTTAGTTGCCAAGCCTTTGATTTGGAGTGAGGCTGAAGGTGACCTTGTTGTGATAGAGACCAGTATCTAGTTAGCATGATAACAAAGTAATTTGCATTTGAAAAACAGCAAAGTTTGTATCATAACAAGGTCACCCTTAGCCTCATTCCTGTTCAAAGGCTTGGCAACCAAGCACACAACTGTAAAATGGACTATTATTACAAAGTGGGTTGAATTGAAAGTTACCTACAGTATCAAGTTTCAGTGATCGATAAGTGAGATTGGGACACCACTGCATCAAGGTTCTTCAAAATGTCTCTGCGCATGCAGCGGTTTATTGAAGTTAGTGTGAATGCAATCAATTAACTTTGACAACAGTGACTTTATTTTACCACATCTAGTATTTATCAGGCAGAAAATGTATCAGTAGAAGATTGAAGATCAACAAAACCTCTGGATGTCAACTTACCGTTTGCGCGAGATCCTGATCCGTCTTGTGACTGGTCAGCAAGATGTCTTCCACGCCGGAGAGCAAAGCACTGTCCGGTTGAGCTACGATCGAGAAGTTCGTCAACACTCCAAAACCCAGCCACCCTTCACACCTTCAAGTCACGTGCTCTTTGAAACATCAACAGAAATGATTGCATAACGCTAATAGATAACGCTGTGGGGAAAACGCAAGAGTCACGCGATCATGCACAATTTACGTGTTTTTATGCCCTTTATTCAAACAACTTAGAGAAAAAAACTTGGGAGATCCAAGTCTTGTCAAAGTCGGAATTCTTAAATGCTTGTTTTCTTACCTTTTTTAACTTCAGCTGACCTGCAGGGATCATTTCCTAACCTATATTTTATCTGCGGGTTAATTAAGAATTTGTTCATGCTTAGCGTACGTATATCAAGTTATGGATGGACGCGGCCCACCATTTACGACTTCAATTCAAGTGTTATTTTTAAACATCTAAAGGCATGTTTGCATAACGCTAATAACAAACGCCTGGGGGAAAATGCGAGAGTCAAGAGATCATGCTTAGTTTTTTTTATGCCTTTATTCTCACAAACAATTTAGAACAAAAACCAAGAGATTCAAGTCCTGTCGAAGCCGGAATTCTTAAATACTTCTTTTCTACACTTTTTTTTAACTGCATACTGCTCACTTGCGAGAATCATTCCTCATCTATATTTCATCTGCTGGTCAACATTTCTGACCAGATTCTTCTACGGGAACGAATAAACTTAGTAAAATTTGTGGGAGAAAAAGTTAAGGTTTGCTACGGCTTAACTACTAGACTCGTCAACAGTGCTGAAGTCGATTTAATAACCATGAGTGGAGTTCCTAGGAGAACTATTGAGGATTGCTTTTTTTTGTGAGAGGGCAGAGTAACAAATCCTGCAATCTAATTAGTTCTTTTAGTAGCCCGGAATTATTCTTATCTCTGCCCAAGGGCAAGGTAATTACGCTTTCGTGGGTCGCTGAGTACATCCCTAGCTTCTGTGCAATTTTTCATAATTTTGTTTTGCCGGTTAGGCATACTTTCAAGGAATTTTTTTTTTTCGAAATGAATTTGTGGTAGCAAATGTGTCATTAATAAATTGGTTGACACGCGGCATAAAAACTGTTTGTAACTGACTTTAATCCTTCACAAAAGAAACTGAGAAAGTTAAGACTGTGAGGTATTTGTTGATAACTGAATTAATCGATGGAATTTTTATTCATTTAATATTTGTATCCTGTTAAACGGTGAGCGAAGTTTTCAGACCTACTACAAATACGCTCTCGGTAAGGTTTTGCGAGTCCGTTCAATTTGGTCATTTGTCGTTTTTTTTCTTCTTTTTTTTATTTCTTAAAAGATATATGCGCCTTTTTATTACGTGCTTTCTCATTGACAGGTGTCAGATTGTGACAGATACCATGCAATCACGTTTTTTTCTTGATGTTCTCTATTACAACGATATTGTAATCAAGCAACTCTATTATATCAAGAAAAAATTATATCAGAGCACTCTCGCTTGTTCTTTACCCTGATATTTACAAAGAGTTAAATGTAATTAAAAATTCTAAGTAGAATTCTGTTCCAATTCACCTTCCTACATGTGCTTAAGGTGGCTCTAGATAGTTTTTCTTGGCGCGCGAAGCATGGGTACGAATGGCGCGAGCGCGCAAGTATTTAAAAGAAAAGAAAAAAACAATAATAAACACGGCGGTGAGACTTTTATCGCGAGTCGCGTTCTACTTACCGCTATCTTTTCTGTCCCGAACAAGAAGTGGAGGGCAAAGAGGAAATTAGAGTTTCAAGGAATGGTGGAAGATTGGTCCCCACCGAAGAAAAGAGAAACCCGTCTAAGTCAGGTGTGGTTTAAATCTTGTTTTCGCTATACGTGGCACCAAGCAATTCACCTAAAGTTTTAAGACATGTGCTTCATCAAGACTTTCTTAGCTCTAAAATTGTTCTCAATTTGAACTTTTGTATCATACCACGGGTAGTTCATAGCAAATCATTTTTTCAACATGATTATACCTGAACATTTTGACATTTCTTTTCAAAATTCCTTCAAATGTTTTGTTACAGTTACAACCTAATAACATAATTACCATTAAAACGTACAAGTTTTGAATTTTAATCAGTAACAAACAAAGAAGGAAAATTACATTCCACATGGAAGGAGAATTATGGACGTGGATGTTTTGAGAAGTTCACCGAAATGTTGTCAGCACTGTAAAGCAGGTGAGATCCCTTCCCAATAATCTCATCCATGACCAACCATTTTAAGGAGAGACTTAAAAAAAATTAAGATCACAGACTGTGGGCTAACCAGTATACATCTAAATATACATGTGTTCGAGAATTAATCTTCCTTCTTTCTCGAGATGTGAGCTTGGGACGCCTCTGCTCAAACTCCTTAATTACAAGCGCGACAACAACCTCAAGAAATCTCACCGTAGCACCCCGGGGTTGTAAGATTGTATGTAAACCGCGTTTTATTTTTCGACCACGGCTAGGTGGGTTATCTCACCTACCTGGGGTCACCCACTTCCATGTAAACAGGCCCTTAAACTGACATACGATAACAAACTTATTTATTTCATTGTTACATTTTTTTTTCACAGATGGACGTTTCAGCTTGTCGAAAACGTGAAAAAGCTAAAAGGTACCACGCTTCCTTATTAAGTTACGGTTTATTCACTTGATTTAACGATTTTATTACAACGCTTCGATAAACTCCCACTCACAACTCTCTGCATATTCGAAAGGAACTCACACTAAAACGTCCCGTTGTAAGTATGGGGCGATAAAACACGTGCCGCATACATGTTTGTTTGGTTGTGTATAAATAAATGAGATCACTTTAAAATGTCAATCAAATTAAGAATAATCAACGTATCGGAAAGTTTTCAAAACTTCACTCTTCGAGATGCTCTTGCATTACCCTTACATCCAAGCAATCCAATTGAGGACCGAAGCATGATCTACACGGTTGTTTCGGACAAGACACCCTCTTTGGCTGATGGTGAAATTCAGTTCAGAGGTTTTGGATGGTCTGATAACAGAAACGATGACACCCTGGAGGACTTGTTCCCTGTAGGAACAAAACGAAGAATTCTCAAAACCTGCACCAGTAAGTGGTGATGCAAATACTATGGGAAAGGATAATTTATAAGTGCAAGCTATTAAGTTGTCAATAAATCCCCACTTATTATAACCTTTCTCTTAGGCTATCACGACAGTTACTATGTACCTGGGTTAAAAGTCATGGTTAGACCCAACGTTATCCATATCTTGGGATTCAATTTCAATGCCAGCCTCTATTCAAGCTCTGTTCAAAAACACCAACAAAATACTTTCTTTACGGTAGGTCTATTTCTGAGCATATGCCCAGCCAGCTGATGATAGATGATGAGTAAATATGAGAAACTTACTGAAAATAATTCCATCCGTCAGATATAATGTTAAATTTGTATTCAAAACTAAATTCGTTGTTAATGAGCAACTCATTTGGGCTCATTTTCAGAAACAGCTAAGCGAGAAAACCTTCCCTGATAACATCTAAGTTTAAAGGTCAATTATGACGAGTATTGAATTCATAGAACTACGTTGTACAATACCTTTGATGAGACAGAAGCATTTCTTTCATTCATTAGGGCCCCAGATGACACAGTAGTACAATGTATCAGTTTCTTGACTGTTACATGTTAACAAATACTGCACATGGATTGTATGAAATTATTAAAAACCTAACAAAAGGAAGTGTTCATCTTTGTCAGAAAAGGCATCACAAAGTGTCCCTATTAATGAAATTCCACCAAAATACACATAATTACACCGAATATGACGTAAATGAAAGTGTCCGAAATAGTTAGCAAACAAGAAGTACTTTGAAACAACTGGGTTCATTTCTGGAGGGGAAGGTGGGGGGGGGTAGGGCGGGGTTATCATCCCAGAAAAGTAAAGAAATGCGAAGCTTAGCGGTTTTCCCGTGTTACGCATGCCCCAGTTCTCTTAGATTTTGCTTATTTCTTCAAGAGAGGCGATATACAAAGTTGCTGCCTCTCCAGGTGCGTGAGGAAATTGTAAACTTTTTTCCCTTATGATTTCTGATAACTGTGTAAATTCATCTGAGCAATCACTTTGCGGATGTCGATAGCAGCATTTCTCCTTAGCAAGTCAACATCCATATTATACAGTTCCTTGTACCGGACACTTCCTGGAGAAAGAATAGTACATCAGGCCTCCCAGATGGGGATTCCAAGTTTGTTGAAGGTCAAATTCGAGACTCCACAGTCTTGCTGCCCGATGAAGTTCATCTCGCAATATAGACATGAAACAAAACTTGAGACATGCTACCGCAATACAGTCATTGTCATGATAAAGACCGCAGCTCCTCTTGTCCTTAACAAAATCTTTCCACCATATGGTACAGTCTTTTCCCAGTATTTGCTCCACCAGTCTTCGATTCGTTGGTTAGAATCTGATTTTCCAAAGATGAAACTGTCATCCCCCGCTCAATCAAGTTCACCATCTCGCCTTATAAACCTGACATATCCATTCTCAGTTCCGCAATCAGCTCTCATAACCCTCGCAGTTCCTCCAAGTTGCTGGACACGGTTAAAAAAGTACTTAGAAATAACGGTAGGATCATTGTCGGTGTATCCAACGTCAAGCCATAAAATTCGCCTACTAAATCCATCGATGGCTTCGTGGATACGAAAACCTACCAGCTTCAATTTACCATAGCCATCTATGTGCCAAAAATGATTGGGCCCCTTGGTTATGCATTGCCTCCTATTTAGCCTACACCTTGCTCTTAACTCAACCTCCCCAGGATCAAGGATATTCAATAACTCCCGAACGTTTTCTTTGCCAAAAACAAGCCGGTGGTCGTTTACTAATAGTTAAGTTATTTCCTTTTATCTGATGTTACAACCGCTTCCTCTGAGGTCTTTTTCCACAGCTTGAACAACCTGGCGTTTCTTCTTCGAGTCCTTTGGCTTTTAAAATCTTTTTCAACTGTCTAAGGCTTAAGCTGATGCCATGACTGAATACGAGAAACAACAAGATCTCTGTATACTCCAAGCCACGATGATAATAGCTTTCAATTAGGTCATCACGTCCAGCAGTGTATTCTTCCAATGTTGGAATGTAGTTTGCGAGTCAAACACCAACACACGTGGACGTTTTCAAAGCAAACGTAAGAATTAGAAGCACGGCGAAAGCGCTGGCCATTTTGGCGTCCCACAGAAGAGAAAAGTATTTCGTTTTAGAACAATATCAATCCGCAACGTTTGCTAAATCTACAGCAGCAACCTTCCACAGAAAGTCGGGAAAAAAGTCGGGAAAAAGTCGAGAAAAGAGTTGGGAAAAGTGTTAAGAAGAAAAATCTAGAAAAAATGAGAACGCGGGAAAAAAGACAGAACGGGAACAAAACTTCAGAGGAGATTCAAAATTGAAAGTGTAATATGATGGCACGTAATGGGCTCCGTATTTTGTAACACATTTCGATGGAGATTCGATCATTTCCATCCCTTTTCATGCATGGTTTTGGTTGACAAATTGTTTGATTAATTGTTAATTGTTAATTGATCTTCCACTGAAAGGTAGGAAAGAACCTCTTTTGGGTCTGTCATTCTGTTAACATCTCAGTCCATCGATAGCTCGTAGTTAAAATGCAAGGGTTGCCTACCTCCGTAAGGAACAGCGTTCTATCAGTATACAAGCTTTTATTGTTTAATGTGGTAGTAAGAGCATCTAGTGAAAATTCGTCCTCTACCAACCAAAGATTTAAAATTTTGGCTAAAAGGAGAGGCGCTTATTGAGAGGAGGGCGATTAATCGAGGGTGCCACTTATTAAGGAACTATTCCCCTGCACTGATTCCGTCGTAGTTCAAGGCTAAAATGTTATAAAGAAAGTGGTAAGAGAAACAGGTTTTCCTTGTATCTCTACTATTTAAGAAAGTGAGGAAGGAGGGTCGGGGGGCGCCTATTCGAGAAGAGCACCTGTTTGACTTGATGACCTGACTAGTAGGCGCTCGTTGGGGGAGGGCGCTTATAGGAGCGCGGGCGCTTATTCGAAGAAATAAGGTACTTGTTTTCCCTAGACAATACTGCAACATCAATTTAGTAACCAGGAAATAATTTATCTGAACAGTCGTTAAAAAATAGCTCACGGACCTTCTTGACATTGTTAGAAGAAATTTTCCGATCGTAACAGTAAGAGCAGAAATTTCGGAATCTTTCAAGAATATGGCATAAAGTAAATATCAACCGGTCCCTTTGTTATGTTTTTTTGACAGGCTGTACAGGATGTTTTGCCAATTTGAAATCGGTCTAATACACCTTTCATGTACCGTCGACCAGATCAAAGTATTCTCTTCATTTTAATACAAGTACAAGTAGATTTACTTACTTCACTTTATGGATTTTGCTACTTCTCGTTTCATGGAATATATATAAATCATGATTCATAAAACGGTTCTTCAGTACATCACAGTTCAAAAATGAAAAATAGTGGATTTTGCGGATCACAAAATTATATCAAAACGTCACCTCCCCGTCCAGTTTGTAAATTGATGTGGTCGGCTGAGGCTTTTTCTGACAGGAAACTATTCTGAGGATAGAAGCCGAGAAGGAAAGAAGGTCAGGAAATTGGAAATCTTAAGATATTATTAACCCCTTAACTCCCAAGATCTGATTGTTAATTCTCTCCTCTAGCTTATACGTATTTCCTTGTCAATTGGTTATGAGGATTTGATGTTTAATCAAGATAATATTTTGTACCTGATAAGTTTGAGTAATCTCATTACCTGTTTGCTGGATAATGTATGGATATTATAGGGAGAAGTTACATGTTGATCACTTCGGGGAGTTAAAGGGTTAAGAGGTATATGAGAATTAAGCAGAGGCCTCGTGGTTAGCGGGGGGGGGGGGGGGAGGGAAAGGGGGGAGAAAGGGGGCATGGGTAATTTTCCATGGACCACCTTTCCATCAATCTCGTAATCCTCTTCTACTTGCTCAATAAGTACATGTGAATTCAATTCAGCAGTTGTACAAACAGAGCAGGTCTGAAGCAGCAAGTCAAAACAGAGTGGATGAAACCTAATGGTCCCATTGGTTCATCGTGATGACCTTTATTTACTATTTCTTACTATGTGGATTAGGATATTCGGTCGAGGTCGACTTGAAGCGAAGATCGGTTTACTTTTCCAAAAACTTCGAGGTTCTGAGATGGGCTTTTTGAATGTTGTTAGTCTGCCTTACACATTGACGAAATCCGCCTTATGTGGAGTCAGAACTACTTTGACATCTGGGCGTGAAATGAAACCGCCTTCACCAATGTTTATACCGATGTTTGTGTAGAGGATTACGACGAATTGCCCGCCATGATTGAAACCGATGTGGTGGTAGGGTTTGCATTTACATAAGAAAGTCAATATGTTTTGTAAAGAGGACTGACCTAGTGCCGGAAAATCTCGAGGCTGCTTGCATCGAAGGAACAAAAACCGAATAGTAGACCTTTCATTGCTTCATCGATTTAAGCCGCCGAGTGCACCTGTAGATATATATGATAGTATAGAGCGTATAATCGGACAGATAGATAATGAAGACAAGGAAACCTTTATTCTAGGTGACCTCAACTGCAACTTATTAGACCAAGCTAATCTTGATAAATGACGCAAAGCATTTGTTGCGAATCTTGGAGGTATATCAGTTTACACAATTTAATAATTAAGCCCACATGAATAACGTAATGGTCTGAGTCACTTTTGGATGTATGTATTACTTCCTCCCCTGAGAAGATGATTCATTCAGATATATTTCATGTCGGCCTTAGTTGCCATTTAATTTATGCAGTTTTCGAGATTAATAACTTACCTAAGTGCAATAGAACAAGGGAAATCGAAGTTGGAAATTTAACAGTCAACTTTTTCTCAAGACTTGCAAGCTCAACCCTGGGCGTATTTATCTCCTTATGAAGGTCACGTGAATGCAATGGGGAGCTGTTGGAAGACTATGTCCTTAGGAGTGTCGACAGGCACGCCCCTGTCAGGTCAAAAAGAGTGAGAAACAGGACCAGCTTTCCCTTCCTAGGTTGTCTAAGGATATCAGGGATAAAATGCTGGAGCGTGACCGTCTTAAGCGCTTAGCTATAATAGATAACGATGATGTTAGTTGGGGAAAGTGCTAGTCTTCCAGAAATGAAGTAAATGTTGCATTACGTAAAGTTAAAAGTGCTTTTTACGCTTCACAATTCGAGAATGTAACTGGTAACCCAAGGAAGGCTTGGAAACTGTTAATGATATTCTCGAGCGCAAACAGCGTGCGGATGATGTTAGGGAAATCATGATTAATGATCTTAGTGTTTACGTAGGAAATTGCGCAAATATTCAACGAGCATTTCACCAGTATCAGCCCTAGCCTTGCCGAGAATATAGATAATAACAAGTGTGACTACAGTCAATTTGTTCATAGGGTTGACAGGAGTTTTCACTTTCAGCCTGTAAGTTCATATCAGGTCTATAAATTTCTCAACTCTTTGTCTGTCACCAAGGCTACTGGGATCGATAAAATATCAGCCAAAGTTTTGAAGTTGGCTGTACCAGTTGTTCCAGAATCCCTAACGCAGATTTTCAACAAGTTACTTGTCCCGCATGTTTTTCCTACTGAGTGGAAGGTGGCTCAAGTAAACGCCCTTCATAAGAGAGGTCCGCTTAACATTTTGGACAATTATCGGCCAATAGTAGGCAAAGTCTTTGAAGGGATATGATACAAGCAGCTGGTTGAATATTTAGATACTGAGAATTTGTTATCAGCGCATCAATTTGGTTTTAGACGCTCATTCCACCGTTTCAGCTTTGCTTGACTTTTCAAATGAATGGTATTGCAACATGGATCGCAGCCTTTGTAACCTAGTTATTTATCTTGACCAACAAAAGGCCTTCGATACGGTTAATCACATGCTCTTCCTTGGCAAACTTGAGGCTTGTGGTATTAGAGAGAATACACTTAACCTTCTTGCTTCCTACTTAGTGGATCGGAAGCAAACATGTCGGGTGAATGGTAAACAATCTGATCTAAGAACATTACCATGTGGAATCACATAGGGTTCAATTTTGGGCCCACTTTTCTTTTAGGTGTTTATTAATGATTTACCAAATTGTCTCAAACACACCACACCTCGAATGTTTACCGACGATACCAGCAGCCAACAAGAAAATTATTGACGGCATCGAATTACGGCTTAACCCTTTACACTCTAACATCAGTATTCATATTCTCCATACTGTTCTCTGTACATTTACTAAGATGCTGACAAGGAGAATTTAGTTGGTGATCATTTCCTTTATTCTCATGACCTTAATTTGTGATTCAGTGGTGATATTGTAAGGAGAAATTCGATGCTTGTCACTCTTAGGGGTCAAAGGGTTAATGAAGACTTAGATAATATTAGATTAAGGTTGCGCAGGCAGAGTATATGCTCATCTGTTCACGTTAAAGATTGGCTAAGCTTTCCTTTGAACCTAATGTAACCATTGGAAGAGATCCGATCAAAAGAGTCAAATAAACCAAAATACTTGGAGTTTACACTGATGAATCTCTTGCGTGGAGCAAGCATGTTAAAGAAATTACCAAAAAGATTACAGCAGGAATTAGTGTTTTACAACAGCTCAGAGATTTTGAAAGTCAAGATGTACTTGTTTCAGTTTGTAATGCACTAATTATGCCACATTTTGATTATTGTGGTGATGTTTGGGATTCATTAGGAAGTGTACTAGCCGAAAGGCTGCAGAAACTCCATAATAGATGTGCTAGTGTAATTATGCGTTACAAAAACGAGTCTGGACAGTCTGAATTAGCACTACGTCATCTTAGCTGGAGTTTACTACGCGAACGTAGAATTCTCATTAAGGCTTGACAAATGTTTGAGGTTCTCCATAACTTGGCACCTGTAAGGCTTTCGAATATTTTCAGAGACTCGCGCTCGGCCAACAATAATCATTTAAGGAACGCTGATAATTAGCTGGTCGTTCCGTTGCCCAAGATTGAATTTTTAAAGAAGAGTTGCAGCTATAATGGTGCTAAGATCTGGAATTCTTTAGACGGAATGACATACGTAGTTGTGCTGAAACTTTGGCTACGTTTGATGAGCTTATTTCAACATATAGACCAAATCATTTCTTAGGGCTATTTTTTATGAATATTTTAAGCAGTTTTTAACTTTTATACTTAGTTCACGCCACTACTGGAAACCAGCTTTTTATTATGTTGATTACAGGCTAGCGTTTTAAAATAAAATTGATCTATCTATCTTTCCTTTATTGACATCACAAGGCTCAAAAGGGTTCCGTTTTTTTTCTAATTTAAATAACTATAAATTATGAAATTATAAGATCCTCGCAGCTAAGAACACTACTGGATTTTACTACTTTTACCACTATTTTTACCACTATTTTACCACTACTGAACAACTACTAGTTTCAGTAGTGTTCTTAGCTGCGAGGATCTTATAATTTCATCTTTCCACCGCAGTGCAAATATGTGAATTTTCATATATCTAAATCTTCAACTATAAATTAGTTCAGTTCATCATGTACAGTTGCAAAACTGAGCGCTTAAAAACAAAACTTTTCAGCCTTATGAAAAGTCAGCCTAACTGACTCAATATTTAAAAATTAGCGGATTTAGTTAAAATCTTACAATGTGCACAGTGTACAGCCACAATAGCACTATAACTTAACTGTCAATCACTTGACAGTTTTGAGAGTACAACCAATACAATACTGTGTTAAATTATTTCACATTTCAGAGTTAAGAACACACTTGTCAAAAATGGTCTCCCTTCTTTCTCCATACTCAATGGACTCTGAAAACTGAATGTCAACCACTATTTACACTAATCTCGAATGGAATGTTTAGAACTTTATTTAAGAAGACGCTTTTCGTGTATTAACAAACAGCTAAATTTTTTCCCATCATGTTGAACGCCATGGAAAATTATAACAAAAAACTAATCCTTAATCATGAAATTATCTCACATTGTTTTCTGGCTTTTAGTGAAGACTTCAATCTATAGTTGAGGTTTTAATCTTTGCCACATTTGAATATCTATGATTTTATAAAGAATGGCTGCATTGAGGACATCTTACGTATGTAACAAAAGAAATGAGAAAATTAACTGCACAGTAAACCCTAATGAAGTAATCATTTGTCTGGGAAGCATATAATCAAGCCTACTTAACTAAAAAATGACAGAAATACCTCTCTACCTCAATAATACCATGAAAACCAAATTTTGAAGCTCAAAGCTGTAAATCAAACCTACAACCAACAACGGTGGACATCGACAAATAGCCTAAAATCAAAATATATTCAAATCCAACAATCAAATTCAAGGACGAGACACTCTGACTCCAGAGAAACATCTCACATGTTCTTACCAATGTTGTGGAAGGCAGTTTCCATGTTAGTGAAGGTACCAATTTACCTTACCTAAGTGATTCTAAAAATATATTTCATTATTTTTTATCCAACCGTTGATTGGTTGTACATTCGATCACAACACCGAAGTCTCTTACCATTGGTCAAAAACCTACCAGGCCAACCAATCATTTTGAAATGTGTTTTGCTTAATCAGGTTTCCCAAATGTTTTTCCAAATTTCCATCAAACAGTGAATACAACTTCGGAATTGACTTCTCTAGCTGAACAGATCTGAAGGAATTCTTTTAGTGGATGGACTGGTCTGGTCAGCCAGTTCTGACCAAAGGTAAGTTTCTCTAGTTACAAGCAGTCTACTGAGCCAATCCTGGTCTGTTACATTTCCAGATAGGACCTAGGCTACTGCTCATCACCTGAGTCAGTAACTGACCCAGGATCTGGCTCTCCTTCTGATCCATACCAGTAGCTCCTATGCTCTCTCCAGTATTCATCTGTTGGCCATTCTTCTTCAGGTTTGACATTCCCTTTGCCACCCTGTCAAAAATGACAAACCTACATTCAACATTACTTTATTAAACAACATACATCTGAACTCAAACTCGTTGAACCCCGTTACTTTTTATATGAAGAGAAATTAGGCCAAGAGTATTTTGACTAAGTCATTTTAAAACAACTTTTATATTGAGAAATGTTCCTTGTAAGCTAACATCACAAGGCTCACCAAAATTTAGATATATTCCAATTACATCCATGGTGGGGCCAATGCTGATTATGTTATTAGAGTAAAAAGCTACAGTGGTCAAGAAATATACATTACATTGTATGATTAACAAAATAACATTAAGTGACCACCTTTCCTAGAGTCCTACCGGTACACATACCTGACAAACTCACCCAAAGAATACAAGGTAACTTTTAAGACAAAGGTTCAGTAGTTCATGTGAGAAAAAGGAAATGCTGATTTCTCCTCTTAAAGGTTATGAATATTTACTTAGTGGCTCATCCACAACTACTACTCATTTTAAAACTAAGGAAACTGCATAAATGAACATTATTTGTGAGCATTTCAAATGCTGCAATATTTTTGTAGTTCAGCAGCTCATCAGCTTAGCAGTCTGCTTATTAAGTTACTATAAAAAATGTAAAGACGTATACCTACTTAGGGCGAACTTGATTCAGATGGATGTATACTTAAGTGTTTTTGTCATACAGGCTGATTAATAAGAAGTTCTCTGGATAGAGTTGGATAAAAATAGTTTGATCAAGGTAACCCCACACCAATTGCATTAGAGAATCTCTACTGCGAAATTTGAACCAATATCTCCCTTACAGCTGTAGCATTCTTTCTCTACTCATTTTCAAGAAAGCCCTCGGTCATTTCTTTTCTAATCGATAGTTTTCCTGGAGAAACTTTTAGTTCGGTGGGAGAAAAGGAAAATCTGTGCAGAAGAAAGTTTAAGAGAAAAAAAATTGTGCAGCGCCTTTATTGCATCTTTTTCAAAACCTAAACTAAACACTAAGCCACTAATTTAATCAATCAAATGAAAATTATAGATTTATGCTAACTTTCCTTCTAAAAAAACTTACAAACACTTTTCATTAAGCTCTTTCTAGGGGAATACTCAAGTATCAAAAGTTTTTCCCAGAGTGTCCAGAAAAACACCACATTTCCATTGACAACTTTTAAGAGCCGTAAATAAAACAAAGTGAAAAAACTAAGGTCTCAAATCACTTCATAGGGACAGATGCTCAGCTCATGTTAAAAACAAGCAGTTGTTTGCTCTCTCAATTCCTCTTTCTCTTACGGAAATCAAGACCACTTTCCGAGGAAAATAAAAAAGCTGAACGAATGAACAAAATTTGAAAACCAGTATAGGCAGATTTCCTCAATTTTAACACACAAGTGTAGAGAGCAACTTCTTGATCTCTTCCAAACACTGACATTAACTTTCTGTCATTAATATCTGAAAACAAGCGGCCGTTCTCACATTCACGCGCACGGTGTGGTAACGCATTTACTTTGGTTTTATTGTATTTTTTCCTTTTTTCTGGCCCTGATTATAAAAGAAATAGATTTATCAAGGTCAATGGGATGAAATTAGGAATGGAGTGTATCCAGTTTCTGTGTTTCCACTGTAAATACTCAAAATAATATTGTTTGGGACACTCAATAACAGACTACAGACTTAAGGCTTCAGCCCTCCTCAAACGTCAACAAAACTTACCCAAATGGGTTCTCATCTTAACTGAAAAAATGACTTGCTTCCAAGTTTAACAGATTAAATGGTAGCGACAAATAGTGACTGTAAAATGTCCTAATGGAAAGTAAAACCTTTTACTCGAAATCATTAAAATCATCAAAAAGCCACAATATTTGCTTCCCTTTGGATTTCCTCTCTTAATTTGGCATCCTTTCAACATTTAATGAACGCTAGCTAATGTAAAGTAGGTATCACCAATACTGAAAGTTACAACGTGTTTAAATTCAAGTAAAAGGAAAATTTCTGCACACCTGGTCCGTTACTGATCGACAAATAAAAAGCATACCGCAGAAAGAAGCAAACTGAAAAATGTCATATTTTCATCGTAAACAGTCTTTTTAATTCTTTATTCTTATTTTTTTAGCGAGCTAATTGATGAAGTGATTTTAAAACGCCTAGAAACTACTGCAAGGTGGTCCAGACTCGCCAGTTCTTACAGAAACACAGCAAGAAATAGATGCAAATAACAAAGCGACAGCGATGTAAACAGCGAAATAAAAACATAACTGCCCATCGTGGTATTTACACATGCCGCATTGTAATTAAAAATTACATTTACAAACTGATTTGAACCGACTGGTGGTTACTTCTCATGAGATGAACTTGACTCTTGTTCTATAAAAGCAAAGGAAATATCGCACTTGCTCCGCGTACCAAGGGCGTAAAAATTCTTGAAACAACACCACAGGAAATTGAACAGAATAGACATGAATAATGACTACATATGCAAACTAAGATCACAAAACTTACGTGGTATTGTGTCCGCAACCAGGGGATGTTACTCTGACGTAAAGCTGTACTCAAATCTATCACCTGTTGCTTTGTCATTGTAACATCATCAAGCGACAGCGCCACCAGGTGAGGAACACAGCAGAGATGTCGAGTGAGAACACTTACTCCTTCACCAAGAGGGTTATGTGACAAGTTGAGATAGCGCAGGCTAGGAGCCTGGTGTAGAGATCTGGCGATGGCTGCGGCAGGTTTGGCTGTTAAATTGATATTTTCAAGTTTTAATCTCACGAGTCTGTTAGTGAAGATGATATGAGACACCAGGGTCTCTGCCAACTGAGCATCAATGGTTTCACACGGTTTACCAGCAATAAATAAACACCGCAGAGAAGTGCAAACTGGTAAGCAATCAGCCAGTACCTTCATCTCTTGCCTTTCTAAGTTGGCAATATTAATGTTCCTCACACAGGAAAGGCTGTTTGGAGTCGGATCAGTGATGCGATTAGTGTTTTTAGTCAAACACGAAGCTGTTTCGTTGTCCTGTTCATTCAACGGATCACCGATGCGCTTCACCAGAGTAGACTCTGTTGTTGATGAAATGAGCTCTCGCAGCATTTCAGTCGGAAAAGTATCAAAATCTTCTTTCCATATTTGATAAACATAAAGGATAATTTTTCTCTCTCTCTTCAAGAGGAACTCTTTCAAAGGACGACGTGGGCACTTCTTTAGAAAATCTGCGGCTTTTTTTTCACCCGAACAGCTCAAAACAACAGCACCTGTGTCCTCCGCTAAAGTGATTAAGTCTCGATAGTTTTTCTCGGAATCCTCTTTCTTGTGTTTGAAAAAAATGAAGTTGGGTATCACGGCAGATTTCAGCACGTGTCTATTTGCAGTAATGTTCAGCTGGTTAGAATCAAGTAACAAAACACCTCCAGTGTAAGAGGGAAACATCGAACAGAGATCCTGCCTCTTCTCGGCCGAACACCAAATATAGCTATGCGAGATAAGCTCTAAATAAAGCTGTTGATCTCGAGACAACCGTTTTTCAAGCTGCTGAAGCAGATCGATGAAATCACATTCCGACAAAGATTCCTTTCTTCCAACAGAACCTACATGACAGAAAACTGCACACGCGGCCTCTGTTGACAGCTCACAAGCAAATTTCAGAACTTCATTCATCTTCACGATCCTTTCAAATGATTCAACTTTGGAAAGGCTAGGCGTACTTTCTCCTTTAATCGACAACACTTCCTCCTTAATGTGCCAGGCTGCAAGGAACTCCTGTACGGATTTATGAATGAAATAGGCCCCTTTCTCAGGATTGAGACTCGTAAGATTGACAATCTGAAAAAGCCCAACTTCACTTAATTTTTCAAAACTTCTTGAAATATTGCTGGGGAGTTCGCTGCAGCGTACGTAAAGATGGTCTTGCAGAAGCGCTTCAAAGGCAACTTTTCCAAGGTTACTAAGGTCTTCTCTGGCTTCTGTTGAGGTCACTTTCTGAAATGGCATAGGCTGTTGACTTTCCCCTTTGTGATCTAGCATTGTTTGGATGAATTGTGTGAATATGTCGGCCCGTGAGTTTGGCCGTCTTTCACGATGTTTCTCTTTCCACAAAAGGCACAGCATTAGTAGAAGGAGAGGTATTTCTGCCATGTCACGGAGACCTTTTTCTTCCAGGTAGCAAATAAACTCGTCAAGATCTTGTTCACCTGCCAAAAATTTTCTCGCAAAGGTTCCGATTTGTTTCCAACTTTTAAAACCTTGAATTTCTAACTGAATGCGGCCGGGGCATTTTAACTCGTCACATTTAAGCTGTCACGTGGTGACAATAACGTGACAATCTCTTAGTTGCTCGCCCTTCCAAATTTCAAGGATGGGTGAGTGTTCTTCTGCAAAGCTGTACTCATCGTAGCCATCCAAAATAAGAAGCACTTTATCTTGATTGTTAGTTATGTAATCATAGAGACTATCAACTGAGATCGGACCATCACTGGCCAGCAATTTAGACGCACGTAAAACATCACGGATGTTTCCCACGTCACACACATCTCTCAACTTAATCAAAAGCAAAATGGAAAAGTTGTTTAGGATTTCTTTTAATGCTTTCGACCAGTCATATGCAGCCTTTTTACAAAACGTACTCTTGCCAATTCCTGGTCGCCCGTAAACAAGCATTCGTTTATGTTCTCCCTTGAACATGTCGGTGTAGTCTCGAAGTTCCTTTTGTGTCACTCCGCCAGGCTTCCTGTGATCTCTCACCCAATTCAACGGAGTGTATACCTCATCTATCGGAACAGAAGAGCTGTCGTCCCATGGAACGATTTTCACCTCACTGGAGGTGTCATAATAGGACTTAAGCTTCTTTTGGCACTTCTCAACATTCAACTGTTCTGAAAAAATAGAGAAAAGAAACATGAACTTTCATTGCTGGGATGAGTAAGAGTGCGACGCCAACAGACGCAGTTTCAGTCAAATGGAGGCAAGGGCGGGACGAGCGCAAAGTCCGAGTTAAGTGCGAGGGAAGAAGCTCCAAAACAATACCCTCCTTTATTTTTTATCATCGATCATTAATTTTCGGAATTTAAGCAGCTGAAGTAAAACAGGACGAGAATTAACTGTTATGATAAAGAACAAGGAAATATCTTTTATCGTCCTTCCACGAGCGTGGGACAGAAAAAAAATTGAGTCATCACCAGGAATAGATTCTAAAACCTTCGGATTCTGAGCTCGGACATAAGTAACTATAAGTTATCAAAACGTAATCTTAACATGGAATATCTTCACTTGATAATTATAATACCTGCAAGCCTTCTACGTTTATTTTCTGAAGGATCATCAGTTTTACAACTCTCCTCTCCTGTTGAAACGTCTGAAAAGAGAAAAGAAATTGTACTGTAACGAGAATTAAAATACACTTCACTAAATTTGTGAAATGGGTAACAAGCAAGAGTCGAAATAAGTGCTGATGAAACGACGAAATAAGTGCTCATGAAAATCTCATGTAAGCCCGCTCACAGAATAAAAGAGAGAAGAGAAATTGATGGACTCGGAGAACTGAAATTCATTGGAACGGAATAAAAGCTAAGATTTAGATCTCAACAAAGTTTTAAACCGGTCAGTACCAGCGAGGTAATTGGTAGAAAGGTAAACAAAGAAAACTTGGGTTCATGTTACCGCGCATAAGAGTCTGGACACGAAAACAATAGTTAGGGGGGCAGGGGGAGGGGGGTGGTTGAAAAGCGTGTTTAATGAACGATTTGTAATACCTACAACCTAAGACAGATAAAAGATTTAAGATTAATTAAATACAAAAGTAAGTAATTTCTTATTAGCCCCCTCTAATTTGTAATTTTAGAGCGTCGTCCATGACTTCAAAAGAATGTTTTGCAGTTTCTCCTATATATTTAATTCCACTGTTGGTCTCCAAGTTCTCATCAGCAGATAGCAATATTCTATACCAAGGAAAACAAGCTACAAGATCTCCTGGAAAACCCAACCAAAGTTGTTACAAAAGTGTACACGTACCTCCGTAATGAGGCCAGTCTCCAAACACAAAAGAGTTACTCAACATGTTGGATACAACAGAAGCTGCCATAACACAAGCATATGTCTTCCATGAATGGCTTGTAGATGCAACGCCATGAACAAAACCACAAATACCTTTAACAACAAGCCACTCCATCTTCATGTCATGAGCTGCTGCAAACAGGCCTGAGGTAGAAAAATGAAAAAAAAAAAAGCAATAACAATTGGAAAGGATTTAAACAATGATATTCCTGGGAGATAATTACAATCAATTGGAGCAAAAAAGGCTTCGTTTTTCTGCAGATCACTCTTTTTGTTTGTTCTTTGCTACTGGAAGTCTTTAAGAGATGTGTTCTTTCTGCAGGTATATAAATTAGCACCACTCTTCCCAGAGAGTATAATGAGTAGGGCAGCGTACGTTTTTTGTCAGAAGCAGTATATTAAAGAGTAAGGATTTGGAATTCAGGAAAGAGTTTCCTCTTACAAAACAAATTGAGTACGTTGCTTCCAACAAGAACCTTGCTTAATAGTCTCAAAACTTCAAGTCTTGAATATTTCAGAGGTGAGGCTTGAAAATATGACAAGTCGGAGGATACACTGCAATACACATTACCATTGTAGACCTGTGCTGACCACTGACCCCCTACAAAAAATTGTTAAATATATCCCCTCCCCCTTGCTTAATAGTTTAACAACCAGAAGCGTCCTGTAGTTCAGAGGCAAAAATTAAGAACATCAAAGTGGAGGGTGAGCTGTAATAATTATCACTATTGTGGTGACCACTCCCCATATGAAAAAATTGCTAACTTTCTCTCTTCCTTCAGGAACCTGGCCTTACAGCTCAGTGATCAGAAGCTCCCCTCTGACCTTGTAGCTCAGAGGTAAAGCTTGAGAACATTAATTTGGGGGTGGAATGTAATGGGAGTACTCGTAATTATAATTTCTTGCTTGCAGTACACCTTTGCATATGACTCGGAATAATCATTTTTATAGTAATACTTCAGTTACTGGGTAACTTAGATGAGATAAAAAAATTGATTTTATAAAGATATGAACGAGTATCATGTTCTTTCTGTCATTTAAGTTATACTGTAACACACTCAACAAAAAAAAATAAATGTAATCCTTGTTATGGAAAAGCCATTTCCTGCAAAATGATCACAGATGCCAAGCAAGAGTATCCCTGAGAGTAATAATAATAATAATAATAATAATAATAGTAATAATAATAATAATAGTAATAATAATAATAATAATAATAATAATAGTAATAATAATAATAACAATAATTAGTAATTCTCACCTTTTCCTTCCATTTCAATTGCAATTGCCCCAGGGTGTGATTGACACTGCTGTTTACCACCAATCAGATCAGAGCAACTTAAAATCTCTCCATCCTGATGTACTTTGACCTTTCGCCCTTTTGAGTTATCAAATGGTGCCTTCCATCCATCAGCTACATTTCTGACAAGGTTACCAACATCCCTACTCACTGGGGTTTTGTGAAACTCTGTTGTAAGCTTTGAGGATATCACCACATCTCCTAGCTGGGCTTTGTCAGGATTCAAACTGTAGCAGAAACCAACCAAAAAGGTAGCCTTAGGTCTCAGGAGTGTGACAGCATTCTTAGCAGCAGTTTGAGAACCTCCAGGATCCAAGGATTCTTTAGAACACTTCACTAAAGCAACTTTCAGTGACTCATCTTCATCGTCACCCATCTTTCCAAAGTACACAAATCCAATGGATTTCTCATAGCTTTTAAAGGAATCTCGCAAGTAATGATAACAAGCCAAGAACTCGCAATCCTCCACAGTCAAAAGCAGAATGTCAACAGGGGGATATTCCTTGTCCCAACGTTCCAACTTCTTTGGCAAATCTCCAAGCTCCTTCAGTGTAATAATCAGAGGTGGAGGGTCATCACTGCAAACCACTGACCTGCTGCACTTGTCATTACCGGGTCCTGCCGTCATGACAAACTGGATCTTTGTTCAAAGTTTTCCTTGAAATGAACAAAAAAAATCAAAACAAAATTAAAAAAGAGATCAACACAAATTATTTCTAAACACATTTGCTTACAAGCATGTCACATATCTGAAAGATGATCAAAGTGTGGCCATAGGAAATGCTGATATACATTAAGACTACCAAGCCTAAAGCACACGCAGTATCTGGCACTGAACGTAAGAACTGGCCTTTGTTGCTTGGTATTATATTTCAACAAAAGCCTTGCTGCTGGTTGACAACCTAATAACCAAAGGAAGCACTATGCTGTATATATTGAGGGTTTGCAAGTTTTACAGCTAATTCCCAAGATCAACTCAACTAGTTATTGACTCCCTCATCTTGCCCTTCTTTGGGTATAGCATGTAGATCTGGGGATCTGCTTGTCCAAAGTATTTGTGTGGAATTGACAACTTCTGCAAACTAACTGACTGATATGGAAATATACCACCTAGGCTGACAACAAGATATGGATATCAATTGAAGAGAAAGATCAACTTCTGTTGAAGAAAATCACCACCATGAAAAACCATCCACCTCAAGATTTGTTGTTGCTAAAATGGACAAGAATACCAAGGAAAAGGGGGCATGAATTCCAACTCCCCCAGATAAGAACTCAAATATACAAAAACTCTTTTATGAACAGATTTCTTCTTAAAACTTGTGTGATCATATTTCATTATGTTTGATTATTCCTTTTTATCTCTTTCTATATCTTATTTTGGATATTGAATTGAACCTTTTATTCATGATTTGGACGGTAAAGACTGACTTCTGTTGAGTCTGATTTTTTCAATAAATACTTCATCATCATCATCATCATCATCAAGTATGGTCCATATTTCTATCTCTACCAATAAAAAGTGTTCATTAATATTCAACTATAAATCACAATGTGAGATTTCAAAGAGCAAGTATTCTAACCATTAATGAAACATCATTTTTCCTTGAGATGTGTACAGTTTTTTAAATGCGGATGTCAACAGCATGCAAAACCACAATTTGAGGTTTATAAGCAGTTACTGGTCTGGTATTGATGAAACCAGAGAAAATCAGTTCCTAAATGAAAAATTGCTTTTGGAGAAACTCCTAATTTTAAAATTAAATCACCATAAGATGGAAAAAAGAGGAGTTTGTTGACATTGTATGTCACAGCTAAGAAACCAGGTTACAAAGTACAATTCAAAGTTATGGCTGCCCGATTCAAATTTTCCCAATATTTGAAGACAATTTCCAACTGTTTAGTTATATTCTTTGTATCCTCAAAAAAAAATAGGTCAGTGGTCTCTAGAGACATTTGAGTCAGCAGCCACAAAAAAACACTATTTGGCAAAGGCTAAAATTTCATTCAGATTTAAACAAGTGTTTCACTACTTTATCTAATCTAGGTACAGAGTGTGGTGGATGCTTCACATGTGTGTAACCAGCAAAAATGCCAGCCACCAGTGCTTCTAGAGAACAACAATTCATTTGGATGAACATGTTGTCCCATCACTTGTACTTAGGCCCTCTGAGAGAAACTACATCCATGTTACCCGGAGCTCATTGTTGTGTTTTGGTTTCAACCAAGACCCTTGTGGTCGACTGAGGAGAAAAGACTGTGTTCATCAAGTTATCAGTACCGCCTGTGTTGTCTGTGCCAGCAGAGTATGAAATTTACTGCCCTCTATGACCTCCTTTGATTTGTTTGATTTTTGTTTTTACTTCAACTAGTTAGAAATTGTTGTAAACATATTATTGATGAATTCCCAGCTCTTGTTAATTAAGTGAAAAAATGGAAGTTTTAATTCTTTGTGTTTGTCTTGTAATCTTTTTTTTTTGGAAGAAAAAGGTAAAAAACATATACACAGGTAAATACGGTAATTTGAAAGACTGTTCAAATTTACCTGCTTTGACTTTCTCTTTAAATGCTCAATATAAACCTGCTCTGTGATATGGAGGACAATTTTGCTATTATGAAAAAGACAGAAAAAAAAGTCAGTTTTCAAATCTTAATTATTCAAGATGCCATTTTCAATTAAGGTTGGCTCTGATATCATTTCTGTGATTTCACTGTCAAATGTTTGGGTTTTAGTACAGGCTGTTATATGTAAAATGTGAAATGGCATGCAGCTAAACATATTTGGCTACAGAGCTGAAAGAGCTATAACAGTGTAAACATGATCATTGGTTGACTGCACTTTCTAGGTTAAACAGTTCATTTAAATTCCACTGTTATAAGCTCCTGTGAGCTATGGTGAAAAAAAAATACAGATATATGGAAATGAACTGTAAACAAAGGGAACATTGGTGAATTAATGCAGGGAGTCCTAAACAGCAAATATCTCTGTTGAAATTAAATTCAAGTTTAATTAATATAGAAGTTTAATACATAGAAGCTTGCAGTCTACAATCTTCATGTTTTCAAGGCTTTTGTAGGAACTTAAATCTTTGAAATTGATGTCTCAAATTTGACCTATATATTTGCAATATATACTTCTTTATCTGTCATATTTAAGGTACATTTCACAATGATGCAGAACAAAAGATGTTCAATTTCCAAGCAAACTAAACAGTTTTGTTGATCAAATTTTTGTACTGTAATAAACCATTTTGATTTGACACATTTTGCTTTAATTACTGTTGGATAACAAGACATTTCTCCTTGAATGACCAAAGTATACCTTGACTTAAACCGTTCTTTGAATTGTTTGGTGATATTCTCTGGAGTTCAACTGTGCTCAACTCAAACCCAGTATACCATGGGAACCTTAAGCAGCCAACTCACAGTTTTCTCAAGATACAGATTTGTCTTATGGTCAGCAAAATATATTCAATCTAGGAAGCAAGCAGTCTGTGGGTGTTAATTGGGATTGAGAAATTCACAAACATTTCTAATTGGCTTTGTTCTCAATTTACAAGTCACCTGTGATGGTAAGGACTGGGCTGAAAGGGAAGGTTTCATGGCTAGAAACTGAGAGACGATTCTGAGCTTTATGTGCTCATGCCCTTTTATCAAACAACAAAGCAAAGAACAAAATTAAAGAGTAGGGCATAATAGATTAAAAACATAATCAAATTCAAAGAACCATATTCCACTTGAAAATGTGCCTTTTTTTCTCATGAAACTACATTGTTTTCACATCACTTCCCCTTTTTTTGCTCATTAAGGATTTTGAAAAGCAATAACATTCTTTGAGGTCCATCAACCACAAACCAGTATGTTCAGATTACTTGAGTACAGATTTCTTAACCGAGTTTGGTTGGTTTTAAATTACCTTTCTGTGTATTTAAACCCAGCTCACTGGTCTCTTATTAGTTTCATGCATTGTTTCTTTTTCATGAAATGTGTCAGTCATTGCAGTCTGTGTGGGAGCTATATAGATGTTGTTGTACGTAGCACAAACAAGTACATATGCCTATGAATACGGCATCTGGTAACAACAGCCACAACAACAAGTTACATCAAGTACTACAATTCGATTGTCACACAATCTGCTATCGGTAGACTGCTGCTTGGAAGCGAGAGTCATAAATAGATTAGTGAGAGAATATGGCTAAGTGCTTGAAAGGACTTGATGTTCATTTGAAAGTGCTGACTCTACAAAAGCCACACATAGCAGGATTCCTCATGCCATCACTGATTTCCCAGATAGACCCAAACTCAAGGATGATTCAATCTACAGCCGTTGGGAACACTGACTGACATCAAAGCAAAATCAACATTATGTTTGAAAGAATTGCTCAGAAGTTTGCATAGTACGCATCAGAAGGAAGGGATTACCTTAATCAAGAGTAGAGAAAAAGGAAAGGAAAAGAAAGAAAGACAATTTCACTTCGAAATTTCGGTTTTAGTACATAGGGTTACGTATAAAGTGTAAACGCATTTAGCGATGGAGTTACAACAGCGTACACATCATGCATTAAGTGTTTTGCAATTTCTGAATTAAAATGCCTCATTTAAATGCCATTGTTGCAGAGTACTGCAAGTTGGAATGAAAAAGGAGAGAGATGCAGCAAGGTAACTAGAAACAGGACTAGACAAACATTAGTGAACCGGCCTACGGCACGTTGGAAAGCTATCATATCCCTACAGCAAATTGTTCGTGATTAAACACAAGTTCGTGGTCTAAAATCCGCATGTTTTCAAGGTTTTTGAAAAATAATTGAAATCAGAGTCTGTTATTTGTTCCAAATCTGTTACATAAATATAAGTTTCAATATCCATCATATTTTTGAGTCGCATTCCACTGTGATGTAAAGCGAAAGATGTACGTTTAATTCCTAAGCAAAATACGTATGCTTGTATGTATGGATGTTGAAATACATTTAAATTGATTTTTTTGATTAAATTTTTAGTGCTGTTATGAAATGTTTTGATTTAACACAAATTAAGAGTCCTTGCTGCAGTTACTGTTATACCAGAAGAGAAATTTCTTCTCGAATGACCACAACCTAACTTGACTTGAATCGTTCTTTGATGAAGCGGAAGTTTGGTAATATTATTCTCAGGATTTCAACAACGCTCAACTTACATTTGTACAAAGTAGAATCACAAAATCTCAGCATATCTACCTACCTTTACATAGAGATGCTGATTCGTCTTGTGTGTGGCTCGCAGGATGTCTCCCAAGCTGAAAATAAGGCACGTTTGGTTCTCGCTGCGATCTAAACGTTCACAAACATTTTAATAGCCAGTCATCGTTCTCAGCTTACATGTCACTTGTAATCAGAAATGATTCGATTTGGCGGCGGGGCGCTGATTTACTATTGGTTCCTCAAGAGAGGTACTTATACGAAACAAGGCGCTTATTTAAGGACAGAGAACTTAATTCTTTTTTGAGAGACCGCATGTGAAACAGAGCTTTGATGCTTATATGACTGAAGTTCAAAAAGACTGGAAAAGGGACTTGTCCCTGGATCTTTTCTTCCTAAACGACTAACAAAGGGATCGTTGCAAATTTTAAGACGGGTTCTTTGGTTTGAAGGAACTGTGCACTCGCGGCGAGATAATAATTGAGATTGTGACAAAGACTACTCTGTCGTCGTGGGGCTTCAAGTGTGCAATTAAGGAAAGATGGACCGCAGTTGATCTCAATGTACATGTACTATAACAGTGCTATTACTGAAACAGAATAGGGGCGCTCATTGGAATATGAGCGCTTATGGGTATAGGGACGCTTATTGGAATGAGGGTGCTTACTCAGTAGGGGCGCTTATTAACAAGAACAAATTCGAGGGGGCACTTATTTTGGAAGGAGGGCGCTAACTCGAATCGTTGCGGTAATTGTAGAAATAGGAACGACTGCGTGACTATTTCAACTAACGTCTGGGAGAAAAAGCGCGCGTCACGCGATCATGCACAAGTCTTTTTCCTTACGCCTTTGTACTAACAAACAAGATAGCGAATAAAAACCAAGAGCTTCAAGTCCCATCAAAGCCTGAATTTTTAAGGAATCTTGTCCACAATATCTTTAATAGCAGCTCACTGACAAGGATCAATTCTTCGCTTACATTTCATCCGCTGGTCAACAAACCATCTATATTTCATTTGATTGTGATCAGATTCTTTTACAGTAACGAAAAGCTTAATAAAATTTGTAGGGGAGAGAATTAAAGTTTGCCGAATCTCAATAATTAGACTAGTCCTTGTTTCTGATAGAGGCGTAACTGCCTGCCGTTGGATTTCCAACGAGAATCGTTCTGGACTTTTATTTCAATACAAAAGCCCAGAACATTTCAGTTAGATAACAGAATAGAGTGGTCGGCAACAGTGAATATCTTTGTAAGGTTAAGGAAAATTCCAATGCTGGCTTATTGCCAGCATCGGAATTGACGTGCCTCGTTGGCAACATCTTCTATTATGTGGGTTGTGAGGAGAGACCAGACCCCTGACTGTATAATAACAAAATTACACTGTTTAAATTAGTAATTTCAATCGGAAAGTATGTGTTGGGTTTATGAGCGTGGTCGGGAGAAGTTAATAGTTTATTTTCTTTATTTTCTTTTTTTTTTCATAACTGAACCCAAATTTCTTAATGAATCTAATCCCAAGCAAACCATTATGACATGTGGCGGCCTTCCATTTCCTATTTTACCTTGTAATCTACTTCGACTCAATAAGAATAATGGATTTTAAAGCGCTGGAGTGAGCAGTTGATAGCAAAAGAAAACAGCCATGAGTACAAACAAGTAACTTACGTTTCTAGAGCATACCTTGACTTAAATCGTTCTGTGATCTTCTGTGATACAGCGGAACTAGTATGATATCCTCAGGAATTCAACAACGAAAAACTTAAAATATTGCTGAGAATATACCTTGAGAAATCTAATTTTTGATCGAGATGCCGATTCGTCTTGTGAATGGTCAGCAAGATGTCTCACAAGCTGGAAAGCAACCACCTTCGGTTATGACTACGAACTACGAACTACCAACAATACCTTCACGGACATTCCCTGATAAATCCACCCATCAAAGTGGCCTCCTTTCCACTCTACATGTCATGAGGTGTCTAAAGAATGTGACAGGGAGTGACAGGAACGATTGCATGATCAGCGAGTAAGCAAGGTCTTGAGCGTCACGCGATCACGCGAGTGCCTTTTTCACGCCTCTTTACATATAAAAAGTAAAATAGAGATAATCGGCGTAATTAAATAAAATAAGTTTTGCAGGTCATTGCTGAGCAATTCGAAGCTTCAACATTCCCCCACTCCGGTCTTTCTAGCGGAACACACTTTTCTACATTTTAATATGGAGGTGAGATGTTTAATGATAAAAGAGTTTTAAGGCCTGGATAGGTAAATCAATTGCTGGTCAATGAGTAGAAAGTCACGGCCGCTGATGTTGCCTTTTACAAAAAAATTGACTAGCAAATCCAGCACTTGGGTATGGCATGAGAACACAATTCTGGCCGGGGAAGGGGGGGATTCGAATTTTGAATCAATTCAAAAGTGCAAATGCCGGGGCGGGGGGGGGGAGAGGAGAGAGTTGACGCTTCCAAGTGATGGACGCATTATACATAAGTACAGAAATAAATGATCCTCGAAAGTGAGGTTCAAAAAAGAAAAAAAAAATGCAGAAACGAAACCCGTACCTCACAAATACTGGCTAAGCATTACTTCCAACCACAAGTGCCCAACTAATAATCCGTCCAAGCCTGAATTTTTAAGGATTCTATTATGCAATTTCTTTGATTGTACATTACCTGTAGGGTTGAATTTTTTAATTTGAACTCCTAATTAATAAACATATAATTCAAACTGACCTGCAAATGTCTCCTGTTCCATTTTCTATTTTTTTAATAAACTGTCTCATAAAGGGTGAGCACTGCCCCTAATGAAATTATGTTTTCCCAAGTAATTGCCTTTTATCATTCTCCCCTTTTTTTCTCTTTTTGCTGTTTTCTATTACAACAATATTGTAGTCAGGCAACTCTCTTATATAAGGAAAAAATGATATCATAGCACCTTCGCTTGTTTTTTCCCCTGATATTTCCAAAGAGTTAAATGTAATTAAGAATTCTAAGCAGAATTCTGTTCCAATTCACCTTCCTACATGTGCTTAAATTAAAAGTTGAATTTGTGCTGCTATGCAAACTATTCAGTAAAAAATCAAACTATTTACAATACAATACGAATAAACTTTGCTATGTTACCATCGCATTAGTTATGTATTGTAAAGCATAATATCATAAACTGTTATTTCCAAACTATATGAAATCCTTCTTTTCAAGTATAAACAATTTCAGTTGCTACAATAGAGGTTCAATTTGATCGCTCATGGTACCCTAGTTTATGATCGCCCTCGCTTGAATATCTTATTGTAAAATGTACAGCTACACTTCTCTTTAGGCGACTTGGAATATTTGTTCCGACAGCCCAGAAAAAACTGAAAAAACAGTATAGACATTTTCCTACAGCGACGATCTATTTTTAATTTCGACGAAGCGACATTTTCTCGCTTTGATTTTTCTGACAGAGACATCGTGACTAGGACAGCGTGACTCTTTTGTGATCTTTCCAACCTCATCATTTTGCCAATAAACCACTAATAAGTCAATAAAAAATTGAATGTGTTTCATAGTCAACCTTCAACAGTCAGTCTCTTGTTACCTATTGTCATGTTAGGGGTCTGTTACGTTGCGTCACACAAGTGTTTGCGCGCCAAATGCGAATAAACGTTAGGCCGGGTGCCTCTTGTGTTGCCTTTGCTGTTGGCGTGAAATGGGGAAAGATAAGAAGAAATCCCACCGCATTTTGAAGAAGAATACATCGGGACAAAACGAGTCACTATTGGAAAGACAAGAAAGGGAATCTGGGGAATAATTGCAGATAGTTTCCAAGGCGCCTTGAATGGTGGCTTTTGTCATTGCACAGTTATGTTAAGATTTAGCAGCGTCAGTCAATCGATAATGATCAATAATCCTATCCATGATTATTCATTTTACGGAGAGACTTTAAAAACATTAAGATCACAGATTGTGGGCTAGCCAGCTTAAAGCCTGCGCGTAGTGTTCACTGCAATCCACAAATGACAGCTTCTTTTTTCAAATATTCGCATCATTTCTTGGTGCGAAAATACCTACGTGAAATTATTCTTATGTGCGGAACACTTAATCAAAGAACCTTCGAACACTCTAGGCTATAAGTTCAGTAGCAAGATTGGCCCAAATTCGCTTCCGGCATGACAGCAAGCATAGAAAAAAACCAGATCTTGTGGTATAATGCAACTGCTTTGTAGTATAGTATTCGAAGCCATTCCTATTATCACGTCGTAGGGGAATGTCATCAAAAGATATCCTGGTCAAGGCTTAACTCTGAAGAAAGGAGATTCAAAATCGCTTGCGAATGTTGAGTCACACGGGCCCGTCACCACTCTTTAACAAGACAAAGCTGTCTCTGTCGGGAGGGACTACGACGGGTGCGTATGCACATCCCCCTCCCCCATGGGCCACAAAAGTCCGTTTATTTGATACCGGCGATTCAAGAGAGAGTAAGTTCCAAAAATAGACCTTCAAAACAGTCCTCAAAACGCACAAAATGCATTCTCACTCAACCTAATTTTCTTTAATTTGTTTTGAGTTTGAATCGGCCCCGCTGCTTGAGCTCCTTATTCAAATGATGGTATGACATTTATCTGAAGAGAATTGTGTTTTTCGTGACTATGTGTAAAGATAAGTACTCGAGTGAGGGGAGCTAAGAAAGCTAAGCCACCGATCGACAGTGAAACACAAATACCAAGCCTTGAAGTGATCTGTGTAATTTTTACTGCTACTCAAGCTAATAGAAGCTCATTTGTGGTTGATCTTATGTAAAAAAAAAACACTTACAGGCGTTAGTACATGTCAGAAACTATTGTATTGCCAAATTTTTCAAGAGGATTCCCTAAAGAAAGAAATGCAAAGTCTGAGGCGGAAAACAGACCTTAGAGAGGCTTGTATGACTAGAGTTCCGCTTGAACCTACTGAGTGTTTTGTCACAGTAAAGGTTCGGCATGTTACCATGGGAAAACAAGAAAGAACCGAAGCAGGATCTACGTAATTGTTTCAGACAAAACACCCTCTTTGGTTGATAGTGAAATTCAGTTCAGAGGTTTTGGATGGTCTGATAGCGGAAACGATGACACCCTGGAGGATATGTTTCCCGTGCTGGAACAAAATGAAGAATCCTCAAAACCTGCACTGACAAGTAGTTAGACAAATACTATGGGAAATGATAATTTGTATGTGCAAGCTGTTTAGCTGTCAGTATATCCCCACCTAACCTTTTCTCTCAAGCTACCATGACAGCTGCCATGTACTTAGGTTAAAAGTCGTGGTTAGACCAAGCGTTATCCGTATCTTGGGATTTACTTTCAATGCCAGCCTCTCTTAGCTCTGGTCAATAATACCGACAAATACTTTCTTCATTGAAGGTCTATTTCTGAGCATGTGTCCAGCCAACTGATCGTAGATGATGAGTAACTTTGAGAAACTTACTTGCGATTGATTCAAGAATTTATTAACTGAAAATAATTCCATTCATCAGAAATAATGTTAAATTTGTATTAAAAAGTACACCTTTTGTTATTAATTAACTCATTTGGGCATATTTTGAGAATCGGCCAAGCGAGAAAACCATTCCCTGATAACATCTAAATTATTGGTTTAAAGGTCAAATATGAAAACTACGTTGTACAATATTTTCGATGAGACAGAAGCATTTCATTTCTTTCATTAGGGCCCCAGATGAAACAGTTGTACAAAGTAAATTTGAAACCAAAGTAGTGGAAAGCAGAACAAGTTCAGAGGTTGGTTACTGAACTAGTGTAGCAAGGCACGAAAACTGAAGAATTTGGAATCAACCATTCATAGAAACACATCTTAAAGCCTTTATTTAAGAGGTGCCCTGGTCTAAGGCTAAGCACACTTGGCTTGGGCATCGAGAAGAGGGAAACTAGGGAGAGAGGGAAATCAGTGTACTGGGAATAGTCTACTTATTATAGTAGGGTTTGGGAGGATGATGTCTTGAGACTTTGCCCTCTGCCCCTGACCGTCATATTTGCCTGCACTGACTAGCTGCCTGGCTTCTATAATCCTCTATTCTAGGACGTAAACTGCCTTATACGGAGTTGAAAATGTTTTGATGAATGTATCAATTAAGAAGAGTTGAACTTAGTTGCTAAATTTATAACGGAACAGTTACCATACATCGTCGAATTCGCCTCTGATCAGCCAAAGTTTCAAATAAGTACTCCATGTAAAGTGGTACAAAATTTATGACAAGTTAACAAAATAAAACAGCTCGCCTCAAATATCGATCAAATACACACACAGATGAGCATTTTATTACTAATAAAAAGAAGTTGTTGCGTTGTTACTAGTGTTTTAACATTTGTTATTTTTTCTACGGTGTACAACAGCAATACATTCACAAGGTGATGAACTGGCTTTAGAGGAGATAAATAATCCTACTGACCAAGGTATAATACATTGACGGCTACGTCTTTCGCAAGCGTTAAGTTTCAAGGAAGGCATTTTTGGACAAAAAATTTTTGACTGCTGAGACAATCATCAATGCAAGTCTCGTAATTTAACTGAGCTGTTAATTTGGGTGTATGGGCGTGTGTGTGTTTGTGCGTGTGGATGAAATAACTGGACTGTAAATATTACAGTGTTTTCTGTTGCATTAAATTCTCTTCCCACTTCACTTTATTGGCAGGCGAACGACCACAGCGTGTCACTGTTTATCGAAGCAGCGTCAAAAAAGATCTAATTAAAATATTTAGCAACCCGAGAATTTTTAGCTACAGTTTTGATGCGTTTGTTATAGATGTAAGGAGCGAACCTGAGGCCGGACGGGGTAAAGAAGTTCTTCTCGATGTCATGACGAGTTTCCGGCAAGAATGTTTTACAGCTCTGACGAATGGAAGTAATGAAAAAATACCATACCTAAGGTATGACCTCCAAAAGCCTGAATGGAAGGCCATCGTAGTAAAAGATGAAGTATTTTTCTCTTCAACATTCAAATCTATCTGCTGCATTCTGCTTGTTTGGGGAGAAGAGTATAACTCTAGAGTTTCTTCTTAAGTCGTTTCGGGAATGTATCACGGCAGAGGATAGGGAGGTGTTGAGTATGTGTCTAAGAGATAACTTTGACTCCCAAGATCATGATGGTAATGATGATGATGATCATGTGCCGGAGTTTCTCTTCACATGCAAATGTTTTCGAAAGCCCGACAAAGACAACATCAGATCCATCATCAGCGAGCTTGCTCATCAAGAGCTCATCCAGAAACCGAGATATGTGTTACATTGCTGGGCTCCTATACTGGATGTGCAACGATGTGAACACAGCTTCTAAACACTCGAGGGGCTTGATCAACTCTACGAAACTAAACGACCAACAGCGAAAAAGATAATGAAACTGTTCCGAGGAAAGCCATCAACCGGTGGTGAACGTCAGAGTCTTGACTATTTGAAGAAATTTGTCAATTCCTTGGAGGGGAAGGCGCTTTCTATATGTTTCTACGCTTTTGCACATGGAGTGATGTGATCACCTGTGACTCCACAAGAATTTGTTTCTCTTCATTTGAAGGGCTCCAGAGACACCCTGTGGTTCGTACATGTACTCCCATCCTGGAGCTTCCTACCTTATACGAATCGTTCCCAGCTCTTGCTGAAGAGTTTACAAATACATGACGGAAAGCCAAGCGTCGTCATTTGACAAGATTTAATAACGTTTCCCCTATCTTTGTACCAAGGGTTCAATATTTTTCTATAGCTGATATGGTAGAAAAACGTTGCATCATGAACCACGCGAATAACTAGTAAAGACTTATTGCAGATAATTCATTGTTTTGAAAGAAAAAAATGTTCTAGGAAAGGGAAGATTGGAAACTTTGTTTGATGTTTTTGTTACAGTTCAAATAAGCTAATAGAATATGCCATCAGTTTCTTGACTGTTACATGTTAACAAATGTTGCACATGGATTGTATGAAATTATTAGAACCTAACAAAAGGAAGTGTTCATCTTCGTCATAGAAGACATCACAAAGTGTCCTTATTGATGGAATTCCACCAAACACACATATTACACCAAATATGAAGTGTATGAAAGTGTCTAAAATATTCAGTCAACAAGAAGTACTCTGAAACAAGTGGGTTCAATTCTGGACATAAGTGAGAAGAGGGTGGGGGGAAGGGGTTAGCACCCCAGAAGGGTTATGCATGTCCCAGGTCTCTTACATTTTGCCTATTTCTTCGAGTGAGGTTACATACAAAATTGTTACCTCTTCAGGTGTGCGAGGAAATTATAAACTTTTTTCCCTTCATGATTTCTGATAACTGGGTAAGTTCATCTGAGCAACCACTTTGCGGAGGTCGATAGCAGCATCTCTCCTATGCAAGATCCAATTCGTCCAAGTCGACGTCCACCATATACTTCCTTGTACCGGATCCTCCGGGAGAAAGAATAGTACATCAGGCCTCCCAGATGGGGATTCCAAGTTTGTTGAAGGTAGAATTCGATGGAGATTCCAAAGTCTTGCTGCCCCATGAAGTTCATCTCGTAATATAGGCATGAAACAAAACTTGAGACACTCTTCAATACAGTCATTGTCATGATAAAGGTCGCAACTCCTCATGTCTTCCACCATCTAGTAAAGTCTTTTCCCAGTATACTTCACCAGGCTTCGATTCGATGGTTAAAAACTGATTTCCCATAGATGGAACTGTCATCCCCCGCTAATCATCTTCACCATCTCGCCTTTGCACCCCTGCAACATATCCATTCTCAGTTCCGCAATCAGCTCTTCTAACCCTCGCAGTTCCTCCAAGTTGCGGGACACAGTCAACAAAGTACTTAGAAATAACGGTAGGATCATTGTTAGTGTATCTAACGTCAAGCCATAAAATTCACCAACTAAATCCATTGATGGCTCTGTGGATACAAAAACCAAACGGCTTCAATTTATCATAGCCATCTATGTGCCACAAATGATGGGGCTCCCTGGTTATGCATTGCCTCCTTTTTAGCCTACGCTTTGCTCCTAACTCAACCTCCTCAGGATCACGGATATTCAATAACTCCCGAACGTTTTCTTTACCAACAACAAGCCGGTGGTCGTTGACTAATCTTGAGTCGTTTACCTTTATCCGATGCTACAACCGCTTGCTCTGAGGTGTTCTTCCACAGCTTGAACAACCTGGCGTTTCTTGTTTGTCCGAGTCCTTTGGCTTTTAAACTCCTTTTTAACTGTCTGAGGCTTAAGCTGATGCCATGACTGAATACAGAAAACAACAAGATCTCTGTATACTCCAGCCCAAGATGATAATAGCTTTCAATTAAGTCATGACGTTAAGCGGGTATTCTTGCAATGTAGGAAAGTAGTTTGCAAGTCGGACACCATCGCATGTGGACGTTTTCAAAGCAAATGTCAGAATCAGAAGCACGGCGGAAGTGCTGATCATTTTGGCGTCCCCCTACAGAGAAAAATTTCTCGTTTTAACAACGATATCAATCCGCAGTATTCTCCAAGTCCACAGCAGTAACTAGATTGGGGTCAGCCACCCTCCACAGAAAGTCGGAAAAAAAGCCGTGAGAGAAATCAGGAAAAAACTCGGGGAAAAGAGTCGGGAAAAAATTCGGGAAGAATTTTGGGAAGAAAGTCGAGAAAAAAGTCGTGAAAAAAGTAGAGGAAAAAGTCGGGAAAAAATTGAAAAAATTGTCCAGAAAAAGATCGAGAAAAAAGTCAGGAAAAAAGTCGAGAAAAAAGTCGAGAAAAAGTCGGGAAAAAAAGATGGAACGCGTGAAAAATCTAAGGGGATATTCAAGATTAAAAGTGTGATTTAATAGCACTAAGTGGGCTCCGTATTTGTTTACTTATTTCGATGGAGCTCTGCGCATTTCCATCCCTTTTCATACATAGTTTTGGTTGACAAATTGTTTGGTCGATTGTCAAGTTTTATTTTTCAATTAAACTGTAGGTCTATCATTTTCAAATTTGATCTTCCACTTTGTGGTAGGAAAGAACCTCTTTACACTGGGTCTGTTATTCTGTTAATATCTCAGTCCATAGATAGCATGTGGTTAAAATGAAAGGGTTGCCTACCTCCGTAAGGAAATAATAAACAATGTTGTCTCAGTATACAAGCTTTTATTGTTTAATGTGGCAATAACAGCATCTAGTGAACGATCGTCCTCTACCACCCGAAGATTAAATACCTAATTTCCGCGCATATTTAAAATTTCGGTTAAAAGGAGAGGCGCTTATTGGGAGGAGGGCGATTAATCGAAGGGGCCACTTATGAAGAATCTGAGCTGATTCCGTTGTAGTTGAAGGCTAAAAAGTTATAAATAAAGTGACAATAAAAACAGGTTTGCTTTGTATCTCTACTATTAAAGAAAGCGAGGAAGGAGGGGTCGGCGCTTATTCGGGAAGAGCGCTTGTTTGACATAACGACCTGAGCGGTGGGCACTAATTGGAGGAGGGCGCTTATAGGAGTGTGGGCACTAGTTGGGGAGGGCGCTTATGGGAGCGTGGGCGCTTATTCGAGAAAATATGGTAGTTGGTTTCCTTTATTAACGATATTGCAACATCGATTGAGCAACTAGGAAATAATTATATAAACAGTCATTTAGAAATAACTCATGGACTTTCCGATCGTCACAGTAAGAGCAGAAATTACGGAATCTTTCAAAAATATGGTATGCAGTAAATATCAGCCAGGTCCTCTGTTTTTTTTTTTTTGACAGGCTGTACGGGATGTTTCGTCAATTTGTAATCGGTCTCATACACCGTTCGTGTACCGTTGACCAGATCAAAGTATTCTCTTCATTTCAGTATAAATACACTATTTACTTCCCTCACTTAATGGATTTTTCTCCTTCTCGTTTCATGAAATACATGTCAGACATGATTCATAAAACGGTTTTTCAGTACATCACAATCCAAAAATGAAAAATGGTGGATTTTGGAGATTACAAAAATTTCTTACGACCCCCTCCCCCTCTAGTTTGTAAATTGATGCAGCTGACTAAGGCTTTTCTGACAGGAAACCATTCTGAGGATAGAAGCCGGGAGGGAAGGAAGGACAGAAAATTGGAAATCTGAAGATATTATTAAGAGATCTATGAGAAATAGAGGCCTCATGGTCAGTTGGGGGGGAGGGGAGGGAGGGGTGGATAACTTTCCATGGACTGTCCTCCCATCAATACAGTAATCCTCTTCTACTTGATCAATTGGAGCATGTAAATTCAATTCAGCAGTTGTATAAACAGAGCGGGCCTGAAGTAGCCAGTCACGACAGTGTGGATGAAGCCTAATGATCTAGTTGGTTCGTGGTGATGACCTTTACTGACATCACAGCACTCACAGGGGTTTCGTTTTTTCTAACTTAATATAAATTAGTTTAGTTCACCATGGACAGTTGCAAAACTGAGCACTTGAAAACAGGACTTATCCCTGAAAAATCAGCATTAATGACTCAATATATAAAAATCACGAGATAGAGTTAGTACCTTACAATGTGCATAGTGTACAGCCACAATAGCACTATAACTTAACTGTCACTTGCTTGACAGTTTTGACAGAACAACCAATACAATACTGAGTTAAATTATTTTACATTTCAGTGTCAAGGAAATACTTGTCAAATACAGTCTCCCTTCTTTTGCCACACTCAACAGAGTTTTAAAAGCTTTGACGACGAAATGTCAACCACATTGCACTATTTACATTAATCTCAAATGGAATGTTTGGAAATTAAGGCAATCAGAAACCTGTTCTGTATTAACAAATCAGCTAAATTTGTTCACAGCATGGCGAACGCCATGAAAATAAAAATACCGATCCTAAATCACGAAATTTATCTTCACGTTTTTGGCTTTTAGTGAAGACTTCCATCAAACGTTAAGGTTTTGCTCTTTGCCACATTAAAATATGTAATATTTTATGGAGATTGGCTGCATTAATGACTTCTCTTTTTTAATCAATAGAAATGAGAGAATTATCTGCACAGTCAGCCTGATGAAGTAATCAATTATCTGGGCAGGAAAAAACCAACCAAAGTAAATTAAAAAAGAAAAATGACAAAAATACCTCAGAGTCTCTAACTCAGTAACATGAAAATTAAGTTTTGAAACTCAAAGCTGTAAATCAAAACTACAATCAACATAAGGAAACATCGTAAAAAAGCCTAAAATCAAAATATGTCCAAACCAACAATCAATTTCAAGGACAAGACACTCTGACTCCAGAGAAACATCCCACATGTTCTCACCGATGTTGTGGAAGGGAGTCCCCATTTTGGTGAGGGTACTAATTTACCTAAGCTAAGTGATTCTAAAATATTTATTTCCTCATTTTTTATCCAACCGTTGATTGTTTGTTTATTTGATCACAACAATGAAGTCTATTACGATTAGTCAGAAATCTACCAGACCAACCAATCATCTTCAAATGTGCCTTGTCTAGTCAGGTTTCCCAAACTTGTTTTCAAATTTCAATCAGAACAGTCAATACAATTTAGGTATTGACTTCTCTTACTGAACAGATCTGAAAGAATTCTCTCAATGGATGGACTGGTCTGGCCAGCCAGTTCTGACCAATGGCAAGTTTCCCTAGTTACAAGCGGTCTTCTGAGCCAGTCCTGGTCAGTTACGTTTCCAGGCAGGACCGAGGTTCCTCCTCGTCACCCGAGTCGGTAACTGACCCAGGATCTGGTTCTTGCTCTGATCCATGGAAGAAGCTCCAACTTTTTCTCCAGTATTCATCTGTTGGCCATTCTTCTTCAGGTTTGACATTCCCTTTGCGATCCTGTAATAAATTACAAACCAACACTCAACATCATCTTGTTAAACAACGTACACCTGAACTCACACTTATTTACCCTGGTTACTTTTTATACGAAGAGAAATTAGGCCAAGGATATTTTTGACTGAGTCATTTAAAAACAACTTTTATTTTGAGGAACTTTCTCTGTAGCCTTACATCACAAGGCTCACCAAAATTTAGATATCATCCAATCATATCCATGTTGGGGCCCATACTGATTACTTTGTTGGAGAATTAAACCTAAGTGTTCAAGAAATATACATTACATCATATAATGAACTAAAAATCATTCAGTGACTACCTTTCATACAGTCCTACAGATACATATACCTGACAAGCCCATGCAGAGAATACAAGGTGAGCACACCGCAAAAAAAGAAAACTGAAAAAGTGTCTTATTTTCATCGTAAACAGTCGTTTCAGTTCTGCATTCTTATTTCTTAGCGGGCCAACTGAAAAAGTGATTTTAAAATACCGAGAAACTAATGCAAGGTGCTCTGGAGACGCGAGTTCCTCCATAAACACAGCAACAAATAAATGCAAACAACAAAGCGACAGCGATGTAAACAGCGAAATGAAAGTGTAACTGCACTCTGCGGTATTTACAGAAGTCGCATAAAAAAATTCAAGCAATTCAAATTCATTTATAAAACTGATTTGAACTGACTGGTCGTGACTCTTCATGAAACAAACTTCATTCTTGTTCTATAAAAGCAATCGAAATATCGCATGTTAATGGTGACCCTTCGACGATGAATAGATCCAAATTCAATCCAGACAATTCACGAATACACAGCTGGCAGAATTACAACTTCTTCAATTTCCTCAGCAGGATTAAAACAAGAACCGTAAAACTACGAAGCAATACATGGCAAAAATTCGACAAGAAAACGAACCGTTTGCGAGTCGGCTTGTTGCGACAAAATACAAAAGAATGTTATGAAAGCACGATTAAAACGGAACGAAATTGAGCTGCGAATTACCCTTTGTCCAGCAATGCAGATAATGGACTGGGCTAATCTTAAGGAATCTAAAGAAGATGCTCCATTTCAGTTCAACTTTGACTGTTGCCCGCACACGTGTTTTTTGGAAATGAGCAAGGCAACCTTTCCAAGATTATACTAAGGTCTTTTCTGGCTTCTGTTGAGGTCACTTTCTGAAATGGTATAGGCTGTTTACTTTCACCTTTGTGATCTAGCATTGTTTGAATGAATTGTGTGAGTATGTCGGCCCGTCGGCGGCGGGGAAATTATCTTACCGTATTTATTCGATTAAACGCCGCGTCACCAGTTAAATTTTGTGCGATTCGAGTGCGGTGTTTACACGAGGGCGGGGTAATTGTGAAGAAGAGCTCCCCAAAAAACCTGTCGGCCGTCTGTCGGCCGACTGTCGGCCGACAGTCGACCGACAGTCGGCCGACAGTCTACCGACAGGTTAAGAAAAAAGAAAAATTGTGTTAAAAACGAACAGTTAACGTGACATAACAATCCGTAATGGTGATGTATGACTCGACAGACTTCACCTACTTACCGATCGACGGCAAAGTTGGTAGTATGTAAAGAAACGTTTCTTATAAAATGTTATCAGATGCGTATAGGATATATCACTTGCGTAATTTACAACACACCAGACAATCTAAGAATCGCATGGGAAGATAATTTAATCGAAAACTCGGCCAAAAACTCTGAAAACCATAAGCTACGTATCAATACAAACACTTTCGTTCAAATCGCCCAACAATGCAACGCGGCCTCTTATGGTATGTTAAGTATGTATGTATGTATGTATTTGTTGCTAGCATCGTAATCTATCTTGCAGGTTTGGGATGAATTGCTATTTCCAATTTCAAGTTTAATAAATGATACAACTGTGAATCTTTTTACTCGTTATGTTAAGTAATAAAATACTATACGTAACAATTCGATAATTAGACTTGGATGCGTGATGCGATAATTGATTTAGGCGCGCGCTACATCCCGGTCATGAGCAACATGAGGAGAGAGGGGCAGCTGTTGCCAATGAAGTTCGCGGCACGATTTTACGAGTGAAATATCTTGTATATTTCACCACGCACAAAACGGCTCCTTTAGGAGCCACCAAATCTTGAAAGTCAATTGTCAACGTATTAAACATGTTGGATGTCGTTTTCAAGCGAAAACCGAGAGAAAACATTAAGGTTTGTGTTAACGTTTCACGGACAAGCTACCGACAAGCTACCGACAGGTTACCGACACATTACCAACAGTCGGCCGACTGTCGGCCGACAGGTAGCCTATATTTCAGGCAAAACCTGTCGGCCGTCTGTCGGCCGACTGTCGGGCGACAGTCGGCCGACAGGTTTTTTAGGGAGCTCTTCTTCACAATTACCCGAGGGCGGCGTTCATTTAAAATCCAATTTCTTTCTTGCAAGCAATAGTGTAGTAACTGACCGTGTCAGTTTTGAAAAACAGAAACATGTTCCAGTGCTTGTCTAAAAAGTCATTTTTTATGTCGTTCTCTATTTCATTACTTGCATGTTAATACTACTGCAATACATAAAGTGAATAAAGATCTTATGACATGCACCATTTGGCAAAAACTATTTCATTGCAGCTTGATCTAATTGTAAACCGATGGGGGTGGACAATTTCGAATGGACAATGCCTCTTTAAGTGAATAAAAGTAAAAACCTTTGCACATTTTCAATCCTGAGGGGATGGTCTTCAAAGCAGTATGGTGATTTTTTAATATTCTGATTGGTTGCTTTGCAATTTGCCTGTTAAGTTTGCTGATCAAAGTTTTACCAACATACATTACAGGCCATTGCAGAGATCCATTTCAAAAAAACCTAATTTCCCACATGGTTTTTTTAGGTTGGTATCTTGGGAGTCTTTGGACTAAATTTCAAGGCAATCCATAAAGTTTAAGTACCCGAAGTATTTAGAGGACACATTTGTGTAAAAACGAAGTAGGTCTTTTTTTCTTCCAAAGTTTTCCCAACAATTCACGCCTTTTGGTGACCACATGTCAAGTTATCACATTCTGAAAGGCTCAAAAAGCTGAATGCCAATAGAAACACATCTCAGTATATTACCAAAATTTTTCCATCAATAAAATAATTATGCTTAGTTCAACATGTAAAAAAAGATTTCCAAAAAATGGCCCTCAAAGGTCTGCTGCATCCCTAATTTCCTGCGCTGACTTTTGTTGCTGCAGATTTATGCTTTGTTCAAAAGGAAATAAGGGAGCTACATGTAGATTTATGGTTTTAATGCATTACCTTCTGTTGAAGTCAAATTAGACTTCTGTGTTTGTTATTCCACTTGGATGGGGGAAGCTGGTCAAAGCCTTGCCAATTTTGTTCTGCCTCTAAGGCAAAACAGGAATGAAATCATGTCACCATCTACCCACATTGTCTCAGACACATTACCTCAAGCTGTGAGTTACATTGCCCCAAAGTTTAATCATGTCAGCCCTTGTGGGGTCATGTTGCCCCCAGCTGTTACATAGCCTGAAGTGGTTCATTACCAATCACAATTATAATAATATTTTAATATCACTGACTGACAAAAAACATATTTAGTGAGTTAATTTTCCTTCTCGGACTTGATGGCTGATCCTCATGAAGCTGTTTGTTGTATGTTTTAGTTTTCCCTTTCATAAATGGTGTAATATTGGAAATTAATTTTTACCTGAAGTAAAAGGTTTGCATTAATATTCTATTTACTGAACAATGAAACCTCACTGTCACAAGTTGATTATTTCACCTCACTCTCAGTCCACTTAATTTACACGAGTTTTGTTCATTAGCTTGGATTTGTGCTAGTTTTTTATTACTGCCCTGATCAAGCAAAAGAGTTTATAACTAGGGCAGTAAGTGAAGCAAATCATTTTGTATTTTTGATCCATGCACTGAGAATTTAATTCAATAATGGTAACTTAATTTGGTATGTTTATGACCATTACTTTGAAAGTTGTGGAAATACAAGTTTGATTGATCAGCTGGAGTGGCAGTAAATAGCTCATTTTAAAGGCTATTCATCTTAACTGCTTTGACTAATTTCTCAATTTCAGCTGTTGCTATCAGAAAATCACTTCACCCTTACCTGACAAGCACAATAACAGACTGATCAGAGAGTTGGAGGGTAATGTTGCTACCGTGTAAAAAGGGGAAAAATTAAGAGTGTTTAATCAACAAGAACAAAAAAAACAATTTGAAACTGTAAATCACCCTTTAATTTCAAAACGTCAACTTCGTTGTAGAACACTTTAAATTTATAATTTGGTCCAAATTTCCACCCGTTAACTAATTTCTTCAGGGCTTTTCCGCCTGATTTGCTTGCCCGCTTGAACGCTGTATGGAGGATTGATATCTTTTTCTTAAAAACGTTCAAAATGCGTAATTTCTTGCAGTCGGTTGTTTTATATGTACGATTTTACGCCAGTAACTAACGGCGTAATTTCTTGCAGTCGGTTGTTTTTATATGGAAGATTTTACGCCAGTAACTAACGACGTAATTTCTTGCAGTCGGTTGTTTTATATGTACGATTTTACGCCCGTAACTAACGGCGTAATTTCTTGCAGTCGGTTGTGTTTATATGGAAGATTTTACGCCAATAAACTAACGGCGTAATTTCTTGCAGTCGGTTGTTTTATATGTACGATTTTACGCCAGTAACTAACGGCGTAATTTCTTGCAGTCGGTTGTGTTTATATGGAAGATTTTACGGCAGTAGCTAACGGCGTAATTTCTTGCAGTCGGTTGTGTCTATATGGAAGATTTTACGCCAGTAACTAACGGCGTAATTTCTTGCAGTCGGTTGTTTTATATGTACGATTTTACGCCAGTAACTAACGGCGTAATTTCTTCCAGTCGGTAGTTTTATATGTACGATTTTACGCCAGTAACTATTGGCGTAATTTCTTCCAGTCGGTAGTTTTATATGGAAGATTTTACGCCAGTAACTAACGGCGTAATTTCTTGAAGTCGGTTGTGTTTGTATGTACGATTTTACGCCAGTAACTAACGGCGTAATTTCTTGCAGTCGGTTGTGTTTATATGGAAGATTTTACACCAGTAACTAACGGCGTAATTTCTTGCAGTCGGTAGTTTCATATGTACGATTTTACGCCAGTAACTAACGGCGTAATTTCTTGCAGTCGGTTGTGTTTATATGTACGATTTTACGCCAGTAACTAACGGCGTAATTTCTTGCAGTCGGTTGTGTTATATGTACGATTTTACGCCAGTAACTAACGGCGTAATTTCTTCCAGTCGGTGATATATATATATGTAACATTTTACGCCAGTAATATAAATTAATTATATTTTAATTTATTATAATTAAATCACCGACTGGGTTAGTGGCGTAAAATCTTTCAGTATATAGACTGTGTTAATCACATATTACGCCGTTATCTAACTACTGTTAACAGTTAAAGAATAGCTCACCTTGATATCTGCGTTCCCCGGTCGATCGACGCGGAAGTGAAGATTGTTCATGTTACTGCAACTGATTCAAATTTCTCACCAAACCCGAGCCAAGATTACATTTTTATCTTTTTCGATGCACTGATTTACCTTTTAAAATCCCAAGCAAGTCTTATTACCATTAAAAGTCTGAAAAAGCACTGCAATTAAAGCTTTTCTGCGTGCGTATTCAAGAGTGTGCTCAACAAAGTAGCTAGCGATCATTCCCATCACTCCCTGGGATCTTTTCCGTGGAATCTGGGGAGAAGTGATGTTTGGCGTGACTTATGTAACTGGCAAAACAATTAAATTATTTTGCAAGTCACGCGACCCACTTGTCGGAGGGAAAAATGATCCTCCGCAGATTTGTACCCCTCAAAAAATAGTATTAATTACCAAATATGATGCAAACACTGCTCAAAAGGAAAGTTTGATAGGGGGGGGGGTGTCCATATTCGCTTGCGGATTTCGACAGGGGGGGTAGGAGGTCGGAGGTCGGAGGTCGGAGGTCGGAGGTCGGAGGTCGGAGGTCCAAAATCCGCTGTAACACCGGTACGGAGCATGAGGCCAACGACACTGAATAGTAAAATCTCCTCGATTTCGTCGACTCCGCGTTCATTGTGGTCATACGGCTACACCCTTTGGAAAGTGGCGTATAGAAATATGCGGTATATGTGTATTGATCCTGTAGTTAACATCATTTGGGGCCCTGGCCACGTAATACGTTCGTCCATTCCTCTTGATTTCTCCTCTCTCCACCATACTTGCCGACGTGTCTTCACAGTTTTCAACGTTACCGCAATGTGACATGATCGTTTTGGCCGCGCGCTTAATGGGGACACGTTTTGGTCGCCAAATCGTACTTTTAATGCGCAAAAAAATGGTCAAAGAGAACTTGCTAGGCGCTAAGGTCGAATGTTTCTAATTTTTATAAAGCTATCAACCTGGAAATGCATAGGCACTTTAAAATACTTAATATATGAATATCAGGAGATAGAGTCAGTATTTCACAATGTGTACCGTGTGCATGCAGCCAAATAGCACATGTCACCTAAGGAACAATTCCAGTTTCTCAAATAAGAAAGATATAATATAACTATAACTTAACTGTCACTCACTTGACAATTTTGAGAGTACAACCACTACAATACTATGTAAAATTATTTTACATTTCAGAGTTATGGAAATACTTGTCAAACACAGTTTCCCTTCTTCCACCAAACTCAACTGACTCTTGAAAGCTCTGACGACTGAATGTCAACCACGGTACACTATTTACATTAATCTCAAATGGAGAAAATTTAGGCAGGCAGAAGCCTGTCCCGAATTAACAAACAGCTAAATTCATTCACAGCGTATGTTGAATGCCATGAAAATAAAAAAAATATTGATCCTAAATCATGAAATTGATATTCACATTTTTTTTTGCTTTTAGTGAAGACTTCAATGTATAGTTGAAGTTTTGCTCTTTGCCACATTAAAACATCTATGATTTTATGAAGAATTGTTGCATTGAGGACTTCTTACACTAGTATCAAAAGAAATGACAGTCAGCCTAATGAATTAATTGCTTGCCTAGGCAGCTAATGACCAAGCCTAATAAACTAAAAAAATGACAAAAAATACCTGTCTCTAACTCAACAACATGAAAACCAAATTTTGAAACTCAAAGCTGTAAGTCAAAACTACAATCAACAATATTGGACATTGAAAAGTAACCTAACATCAAAATATATCCAAATCCAACAATCAATTTCAAGGACAAGACACTCTGACTCCAAAGAAAACTCTCACATGTTCTCAATAATGTTGTGGAAGGGAGTTCCCACGTTAGTGAAGGTATCAATTTACCTAAGCTAGGTGATTTTAAAAATATATTTGCTTATCTTTTATCCAACCGTTGATTGTTTGTATGTTTGATCATAACACTGAAGTCTCTTACCATTAGTCAGAAACCTACCAGACCAACCTATCATCTTGAAATGTGCTTTGCTTAATCGGGTTTCCTAAACTTGTTTTCAAATTTTGTTCAAGACAATGGATACAACTTAGGTATTGACTTCTCTCACTGAACAGATCTGAAGGAATTCTATCAATGGATGGACTGCTCTGACCAATGGTAAGTTTCCTTAGTTTCAGGCAATCTACAGAGCCAGTCCTGGTCAGTTACGTTTCCAGGCAGGACTCAGGCTCTTCCTCATCACCGGAGTCAGTATCTGACTCTTCTTCTGATCCATGCAATTTGCTCCTATGATCTCTCCAGTTTTCATCTGTTGGCCAATCTTCTTCAGGTTTGACATTCCCTTTGTGATCCTGTGATAAATTACAAACCAATACTCAACATTATCTTGTCAAATAACATACACCTGAACTCCAACTTGTTTGCCTTGGTTACTTTTTATACAAAGAGAAATTATGCTCCGAGTATGTTTGACTGAGTTAATTTAAAACAACTTTTATATTAAGGAACGTTCCATGTAAGCAAACATCACAAGGCTCACCAAAATTTAGATATATTCCAATTACATCCATGGTGAGGACCATACTGATTATGTCATAAGAGAAATAAGCTGCAGTGTTCAAAAAATATACATAACATCGAAGTGACCACCTCTCCTAGAGTCTTATAGGTACTTGACTTGACAAGCCCATGCAGAGAATACATCTTAAGGTAAACTTTTAAAGAAAAGGCTCAGTAGTTCATGTAAAAATGAGGAACTACTGATGTCTCCTCTTTAAAGGTTATGATTATTTACTTAGTGGCTCATCCACAGCTAGTACTAATTTTCAAACTTAGGAAACTGCAAAAGTGGACATAATTTGTGAGCGTTTCAAATGCTGCAATATTTTTGTAGTTCAGCAGCTCATCAGCTTAGCAGTCTGCTTAGTAAGTTACTATAAGAAATGTAAAGACATATCACCAGTTAGGGCAAGTTTGATTCAGACAGATGTAACCTTCATTACTGTTTTTACACAGGCTGATTAACAAGAAATTCTCTGGATAGAGTAGGATAAAAACATAATTGATCAAAGTAACTGCAAACCATTGACATTAGAGAATCTCTGCCTGCAAAATTTGAACCAGTATCTCTCTTACAGTGGTAGCATTCTTTCTCTACTACTTTTCAAGTGGAAGCCCTTGGTCATTTCTTTTCTAATCGACAATGTTCCTGGTAACTTCTGGTTAGGACCAGAGGGAGAAAAGGAAGATCTGTGTGAAAGGAAGTTTAAGGGAAAAAATTCTGTGGTGCCTTTACAGCATTTTTTCAAAACCTAATTGATATAGTAAACCACTGAGTTAATCAATCAAATAAAAATTACAGATTTATGCTAACCTTCCTTGACTACAAAACTCCCAAATACTATTCCAGAAGCTCTTTCTAGGGGAATACTCGGGTATTAAAATTTTTTTCTCAGAGCGTCCAGAAACATCCCACATTTCCTTTGAAGTTTAGCTTTTCCTCCATCAGAGAGAAGCTTCAGCTTTCAAGTATGACATTGTTTAACAACTCCTAAGAGTTGTAAATAAAACGAAGTGAAAAAATTAAGGTCTCAAATCATTTCTTACAGAGAGATGCTCAGCTCATGGTAAGTACAAGCAATTGTTTGCTTCCACGGTTCCTGTTTCTCTCACAGAAATCAAGACCACTTTCCGAAGGAAAAAAAATAGCTACACAACTAAACAAAACTTGAAAACCAGTACTAGCAGATTTCCTAAATTTTAAGACAGGTGTTGAGAGTAACTCCTTGATCTCTTCCAAAGACTGAAATTAACTTTCTGTCATTAATATCTGAAAACAAGCAGCCATCCTCACATTCCTGTGCACAGAGTGGTAACACATGGCACTTTGGTTTTAATTTATTTTCTCCTTTTTCTCTGGTCCTAATTATAAAAGGAATAGATTTATCGAGGTTAATGGGATGAAATTAGGAATGGAGTGTATCCAGTTTCTGTGTTTCCACTGTAAATACTCAAAATAATATTGTCTCAGACCCTCAAAAACAAACTACAGACTACAGACTTAAGACTTCAGCCTTTCTCAAATGTAAACAACCTTATTTAAATTGGTTCTCATTTAACTGAAAAAATGACTTGCTTGCAAGTTTAACAGATTAAATGGTAGCCACGAAGAATGACTGTATAATGTTCATATGTATGAAAGCCTTTCCAGTAATTCGGGATGTATAACCTTTTTCTTGAAATCATTAAAATCATCAAAAAGCCACAATATTTGCTTCGCTTTGGATTTCCTCTCTTATTTTGGCATCCTTTCAAAATTTAATGTGTTCTTATTTTTTTGCGGGCTAACTGTGATTTTAAATGCTGAGAAACTAATGTAAGGTGTTCCAGACTCGCGCCAGTTCTTCCAGAAACACAGCAAGAAGTAAATGCGAACAAGCGACAGCGATGTAAACCATGAAATAAAAATACAACTGCACACCGTAGTATTTACACATGTTGCATGAAAGAATTTAGTGTAATTACAAATTACATGTCTAAAACTAATTCGAACCGACTGGTGGTGACTCTTCATGAGATAAACTTTACTCTTGTACTATAAAAGCAAAGGAAATATCACACTTGTTCCGCGAAACCAAGGGCATGAAAATTCTTAACACAACACCACAGTAAATTGAACAGAATAGACATGAATAGTGACTACATATGCAAACTAAGATCACAAAACTTACGTGGTATTCTGTGTCCAACCAGTTAAGGTTAAACTGACGTACAGCTGTAGTCAAATCATTCACTTGTTGCTTTGTCATTTTGACATGAGAAAAGTACAAATCCTCCAGGTGAGGAACACAGCTGAGATGTTGAATGAGAACACTTACTCCTTCACCAAGAGGGTTATGTGACAAGTCCAGAACGAGCAGGCTAGGAGCCTGGTGCAGAGATCTGGCGATAACTGCGGCAGGTTTGGCTGTTAAATTGATCCCATGAAATTGTAATGCAACAAGTCTGTCAGTGAAGATGATATGAGACACCAGGGTCTCTGTCAACCGAGCATCCATGATTTCAAAGGGTTTCCCAATAATACTTATGTCTTGCAGAGCAGTGAAAAGTGGTAAGAAATCAGCCAGCATCTTCATCTCTTGCCTTTCTATGTGGACAATATCAATATCCTTCACACAGGAAAGGCTCTGAGGAGTCGGACCAGTGATACTGTCAGTGTTCTTAGTCAAACACGAAGCTGTTTCGTTGTCATCTTCATTCAACGGATCACCAACACGCTTCACCTGAATAGAGTTTACTGTTGGCAAAATGAGCTCTCGCAGCATTTCAGTTGGAAAAGTGCCACCTTTACTATGTTTCCTTATACCATGAACATAAACAATGGTTTTTCTCTCTCTCTTTAAGAAGAACTCTTTCAAAGAACGACGTGGGAACTTCTTCAGCAAATCTGCGGCTTTCTTTTCGCCCGAACAGCTCAAAAAGACAGCATCTGTGTCTTCCGCTACAGTGATCAAGTCTTGATAGCTTTTCTCTGAAGGCTCTTCGTCGGAAGGAAAAAAGATAAAGCCGGGTATCAGGCCAGATTTCAGTAAATGTTCATTTACAGTAATGTTCAGCTGGTTAGACTCAAGAGACAAAACATCTCCAGTGTAAGAGGGAAACACTGACCAGAGATGTTGCCTCTTCTCAGCAGAACAACAAAAGTAGCTATGCGAGATAAGCTCTAGATAAAGCTCTTGATCTTCAAGCAACAGTTGTCCACCCTCCAAAAGCAGCTTAATAAAATCACATTTTGGCAAAGATTCCTTGTTTCCAACAGACCCTACATGATAGAAAACTGTGCATGCGGCTTCTGTTGACAGTTCACAAGCAAATTTCAGAACTTCCTTCATCTTCTTGATCTTTTCAAATGATTCAACTTTGGAAAGGCTAGGCGTAGTTTCTCCTTTAATAGACAACACTTCCTCCTTAATGTGCCAGGCTGCAAGGAACTCCTGTACGGATTTGTGAATGAAATAGGCCCCTTTCTCAGGATTGAGACTCGTAACATTGACAATCTGGAAAAGCCCAACTTCACGTAATTTTTGAAAACTGCTTGAAATATTGTCAGGGAGTTCGCTGCAGCGTACATAATGATGGTTTTCCAGAAGTGCCTCAAAGGCAACCTTTCCAAGATTACTCAGGTCTTCTCTGGCTTCTGTGGAGGTCACTTTCTGAAATGGCTTAGGCTGTTGAATTTCACCTTTGTGATCTAGCATGGTTTGAATGAATTGTGTGAATATGTCGGCCCGTGATTTTGGCAGTCCTTCGTGATGTTTCTCTTCCCACAAAATACACAGCATCAGCAGGAGGAGAGGTATTTCTGCCAAGTCATAGAGATCTTTTTCTTTCAGGTAGGACATGAACTTGTCACAATCTTGCTCACTTGCCAAAAATTTTCTCGCATAGGTTCTTTTTCGTTCCCAGCTTTTGAAACCTTGAATTTCTAACTGAATGTGGCTGGGGCTTCTTAACTCGTCACATTCAAGTTGACGCGTGGTGACAATAACATGACAGTCTCTTAGTTGCTCGCCCTTCCAAATTTCAAGTATGGGTGAGTGTTCTTTTGCACAGCAGTACTCATCGTAGCCATCCAAAATAAGAAGCACTTTATCTTGATTATCACTTATGTAATCATAGAGACTATCAACTGAGATCGGACCATCACTGGCCAGCAATTTAGACGCACGTAAAACGTCGCGGATGTTTCCCACGTCACACACATCTCTCAACTTAATCAGAAGCAAAATGCAAAAGTTCATTAGGATTTCTCTTAAGGCTTTCGACCAATCATATGCAGCCTTCTTACAAAATGTAGTCTTGCCAATTCCTGGCCGACCATAAACAAGCATTCGTGTTGGTTTTCCCTTGAACATGTTGGTATAGTCTTCAAGTTCCTCTTGTGTCATTCCCCTGGGCTTCCTGTGATCTCTCATCCAATTCAAAGGTGTGTAGATCTCATTAATCTCAATGGAAGAGCTTTCGTCCCATGGAACGATTTTCACCTTACTGAAGGTGTCATAATAAGATTTTAGCTTCTCTTGGCACTTCTCAACATTCAACGGTTCTGAAAAATAGAGAAAAAAAAACTTTTTTTATTGCTGGGATGAGTAAGCATACGAGACCAAGTTTTCAAAACCACAGGAACTCCAGCCTGCACAACAGATGCAGGCGTTTTTCAGTCAAATGGAGGAAAGGGTAGGGCGAGTGCAAAGTCCGAGTTAAGTGCGAGGGGAGAAGCTCCAAAACAATATCTTATTTTCATTTTATGATCCATCATTAATTTTCGGCTTTGAAGCAGCTGAAGTAAACCAGGACAAGAATAATAAATTGTTATGATAAAAGAATAAGGAAATAACTTTTATTGTCTTGCCACGAGCGTTGGACAAAAAAAAATCAAATTCTCCCCAAGAATAGAACCTCCGACCTTTGGATTCCGCGCTCAGACACTCCATTACTATAATTATCATATAAGTTATTAAAACGTAAGCTTAATATAAAATTTCTTCGCTAGATAATTACAATACCTGCAAGCCTTCTACGTTTATTTTCTGAAGGATCATCACTTTTATAACTCTCCTCATCTGTTGAAATGTTTGCAAAAGGGAAAGGAAAGTCAAAATGTAACGAGCATTAAAACACACTTCACTACATTTGTGAAATGGGTAACAAGCAGGAGTCGAAATAAGTGCTGATTGGAGATGAAAATCTCATATGAGCCTGATCACAGTTTAAAAGAGAGAAGAGGAAATTGATGGACATCAAGAATTGAAATTCATTGGAACGGAATAAAAGCTAAGATTTAGATCTCAACAAAGTGTTAAACTGGTCAGTAATAGTGAAGTATTTCATAGAAAGGTAAACAAAGAAAAATTGGGTTCATCTTACTGCACACAAGAGTCTGGACACGAAAACAATAATTAGGAGGGCAGGGGGAGGGGGTAGTTGATAAGTGTGTTTAATCAGCGATTTGTAATACCTACAATCTGGGACAAAGAAAATAGATTTAAGACTTATTAAATACAGTGAAGATACAGAAGGGAGTAATTTCTTATTAACCCTCTCTAATCTGGAATTTTAGAACGCTATCCATGACTTCAAAATTGGAATTAAAGCTACCATTAAAGCTACTCAGACTTTTTGAAAGTTCTTTTTCTCAGCAAAGCGATTGAAAACAAAGAATGCATAATTATGTTTTTCAGTTTTCTAATATATATTTAATTCCACTGTTGGTCTTCATGTTCTCGTCAGCTGATAACGATATTCTAAATGAACACTGAAGATACGGTGGCCAAAAAGCATGGTGTCTGTAAATTTAGGCACTGTACTTGTATGTAATTGTATTTTTATTGTATTGCAAGATGAGTGATATATTACCAGTGATAAGTTGCTCAGCTAAATCTGTGCGATTAACCGATGGATGACACAGTGCATCATGTAGGATCGCGTATGTTGCAGTTGAACCATTCTTTTCTTTCCAATGTAGCAACATTTTGTAGATTTTTTCAAAGAATTCCCTATTTTCATCCTCAAACGCCGTAAATCTTGTTTCCTCAATTCCTAGACAACGCCCGACTGCCTTCCAATTTTCAAGTTTCTGCGAAAGCCAACCTAAATCTTTGTCGCTGGTAACTCCTTGCTTAACTAAAAACATAAAGACATCACAGCAAAGTATCAAGATGAGGGGATAGCTGGTAAACCCCTTTGCAGAAAGAAAATTAAGCTCCTGTATGTTGAATTGACGTCAACGTCATTATCTTTGACCCAGCGCAACATACATAAGCAGAGCCTGTGGAATTGGTGGCAAACATGTAACATTCCTGATCCAAGAGCTGTTCTGATTGGTCAGCGTATGATCATACATCATAACTCATGTCTTTGATTCAGTTTTGGTAATTCGCTTCCAGCACATTTATAAAACACATACATACAAGACCAGCAAGTGACTGCACAATCTGCTACGGACCAAACAATATGCTAAAGACTGAACAATACGCTACAGACCAAATGATACATTACAGAACAAATAGAACACTACAGACCAAACCGTACACTACAGACCAAACAATAAACTAGAAACAAAACAGTACAGTACAGAACAAACAGTACACTACAGACCAAACAATGTGTACCGCAGACCAAACAATACACTACAGACCAAACAGTGACTACAGACCAAAGAATACACTCTAGACAAAACAATACACTACACACCAAACAGTAAATTACAGACCAAATACACTACAGACAAAACAGTACACTACAGACCAAAAAGTACGCTACAGACCACACAATACACTACAGACCAAACAGTACACTATAGACCAAACAGTACACTACAGACCAAACAATACACTACTGACTAAATAATACATTACAGACCAAACAGTACACTACAGACCAAATAATTCACTACAGACGAAACAGTACACTATAGACCAAACAATACACTGCATGCCAAACAATAAACTACAGACCAAACAATACACTGTAAACCAAACAATACACTAATACAGACCAAATAATACACTACAGGCCAAACTGTACACTACAGACCAAACAATACACTACAGACCAAACAATACACTACAGACCAAACAGTACACTACAGACCAAACAATACATTACAGACCAAATAATGCACTACAAACCAAACAGTAAACTAGAGACCAGACAATACACTGCAGACCAAACAATACACTACACACCAAACAGTAAACTACAGACCAAATAATACACTACAGACCAAACAATACACTACAGACCAAACAGTACACTACAGACCAAACATTATGCTACAGACCAAGCAATACAACACAGGCCAAACACTACACTACAGACCAAACAGTACACTACAGACCAAACAGTACACTACAGACCAAACAATGCACTACAGACCAAACAATACACTACAGACCAAACAACACACTACAGACCAAATAATTCACTACAGACGAAACAGTACACTATAGACCAAACAATACACTGCATGCCAAACAATAAACTACAGACCAAACAATACACTGTAAACCAAACAATACACTAATACAGACCAAATAATACACTATAGACCAAATAATACACTGCATGCCAAACAATACACTACAGACCAAACAGTACACTACAGACCAAACAGTACACTACAGACCAAACAATGCACTACAGACCAAACAATACACTATAGTCACCAAACAATACACTACGGAGCAAACAATACACTACAGAGCAAACAATACACAACAGACCAAACAATACACTACAGACGAAACAGTACACTATAGACCAAATAATACACTGCATGCCAAACAATACACTACAGACCAAGTAATACACTACAAACCAAACAGTACACTACAAAGTAAAACAATACACTACAAAGTAAAACAATACACTACAGACCAAACAGTACACTACAGACCAAACAGTACACTACAAAGTAAAACAATACACTACAGACCAAACAGTACACTACAAAGTAAAACAATACACGACAGACCAAACAGTACACTACAGAACAAACAATACACTAGACCAAAGAGTATACTACTGACTTAACAGTAAAGCACAGACCAAACAATACACTACAGACCAAAGAGTACACTACTAACCAAACAGTACAGCACAGACCAAACAGCACACTACAGACCAAACAGTACACTACTGACCAAACAATACACTGCAGACCAAACAATACACTACAGACCAAACAACACACTACAGACCAAACAATACACTACAGACTAAACAATACACTACAGACCAAACAATTAATACAATACAGACCCACACGAATATATGAATTCAAACTTAAGAACTAACAATTATGCTATTCACCTCAGTTCATTTGCCAACACATAAAACTCACCCATGTTGGAAAAATCTATTTCCACATTGAGGAACTGATGATCCTGCCCTCTTTTAATTTGCTGGGAAAGAAATTATTTTTATTAACAGGCCACTCAGCAAGAAAAACATGCCTCGGTTAATCCCTAAGATGTCATATTAAGGTTATTCCTTGGTTTTGCACTGCACATTCTATATTGCGCATAATTATTGCAATCACGTTAAATGAGCATGGTTGCATTTGGAGAACACAGTATTGCTTTTCAATCCATGGACATTACATCCATTACAAATTTATGCAATCACATTATTTTGATAAGTGAAAGTCTTTGTTTAAAATTATATTAAAGATAGTGGTTAAATGCATATTCTTCCTTTAGTTAGTTTAATAAAAATTTCAAACAGAAAATCTGACCAACCTGTAAAAAAATACTTCTTGCTGTAAGTCCACTTTCAGTATGATGAGCTCAATCACAGCAGTGATCCTCGCCAGCCTGGTTAATTCTGTTGAGACAAAAAAATATTTAATGTTTTAGTACACAAAATCAGTATTGTAGAGCTGAGCTTAGTGAAAACTGGCTACGTCATTGTAAAAAAATTTATAGTAAGATGAGTGCAAAGCTGTTGTTTTGCAGATCTTTTACACTTGTATTTCAAGCTTACTCTTAATATGAACCTTACTGTGCTGTGAAACCATAACCTAAAACACTCAAATATTATTGTGATGACATTTAAACCTTCATTTTGAACAACAAAAGAGTATTAAAAGTTAATTCTGATCAGTTATTTAACTTCCAGCACAGTCTTTTGTTGCTGCAGATTTCTGGTTTCCATAAGGGAAATGTTGCAGCTACATCTACCTCAAGTTGTGTTTACCATGTCCCCAAGAGTTATAGTCATGTCACCCTAGTGTGTGGTTATGTTGCCCCATGGAAGATTGCCTGAGGTGGTTGACTACTGGTACTTTTCATGATATCATCACAAACATTTTTAAGTCACAAGCTCGCCAATTCTTAATTCAGTCAATGGACTTTTTTGATGGCTCTTAAAGAAACTGTAAGCAGCATGTTTCAATACTTTTGCCTTTCATACATGATGTGGTATTAAAAAGTAATTTTTATCCAAAATAAAGAGGATTGTGTACCTTAAAAGTTATAAATCATAAAGAAACATTAGAGCCGGACACATAGTTGTTGATGACTAGTGGATTACTGAACAATGAAACTTCATTGTCTCAAGATTATGCTTGTGGGGAAATGTCTGGCTGGACTAGAGCCTGAATAAAGCCAGACACTTGAGCCAGACATGGGCCTAACATCAACCGGACAAGAGCTGAACTGGACAGAGCAATAGAGAGCCTAACAAGAACCTGACACAGCATAAAATGAGCAGTAATCAACCAGGCATTAGAGCCTGACACTCAGGCTGACTAGAGCTGCAGTAATTCAGCCTGACACAAGCTGGACATAAAAAATTGTTCAGAACAGGAAAAGGAGCCTGACATGAGCCAGGCATTAGCCTGATAGCACAAAAATGATTAAAGATTTAGAAATTGCTTAAAAATTCCACCTTCTTTCAGCCTGTTTATTAGGTATTTATTATGCTCACCTAAATCCAAGACGGCATCTGGTTATCGATTGAGATGCATGTGCTGCATTTTGGAAACAAACTTAACAAGGAAGTTTCCTGCGAATTTGTCTTTGAAAATCTTTTTAATTCACTATATCTCTTGGTAAGGTTACGGTGAAACATTCTAATCACCAATTTGGCGACTAATTTTCAGGATTTGGTTACTTAAGTGAAAAATTTAGTTGCACTGACACCTGTATTAGGCGCAATTTCACGCCCTGAAATAAAATCTTCATCTACCTCACATGGCAGCTTGACGGAGCTTTGAACGAGAACTAGGCACAGATATGTGATGGATTCAAAACTAGAGTTGAAGTCGAAGGAGTCTTAATATTCAAACTAGTGTTACCCCTCTTTTGATCTGCATCAAGGTTCTTCAAAACGTTTCTGTACATGCAGTGCATGGTTTATTGAAGTTAGTGCACATCACAGCAGATTAAAATTTAATGTGCGTGCTTCCCATTAATGAATGTTAAACATTTAAGGGATTATTTTTCCCATCTGAACAAAAAGACCTTCTACACCTAAATTAATAAGGGAGGGAGTTTTGTTTATTCCACAGCTTTAAAACTAATAGAGAGGGGGAAAATAGGGGAAACTGTTTTTAGTAATTTTGATCTTAGACAGCGTACAAGCTAACTCAGCCTCCGATTTCCTCGGAGAATAATCAGAGATTTGCATTTCGATTGGTAAAAATAATATCGCAAAATATCGAAGAGCAAGGCCATTCTGCGACTTTTGAATGAAGGTCCAAATGAACATCGAGAGATTTGATGAACAGAACTTAATATCTGAAAATATAATCGATGGCAATGGCCAGAGTCTTGATTCTACTTTGTCTTTAATAGATCTTGTTTATATTTCCATTCTATTGTCTTCGTTATGGGGGGGATTCAAAGCGAAACATGTTAAAGATTAATTACCAAGCGAACTTAACTTGCTCTGTTAGCAAATTTGTAAGCTACAGCGTGATATTTGATTTTAACACAACCTTGTGGGGACAAAATATAATTTGCTGCAGTTTGTGGTGGATAACGAAAAAATTTCCACTCTACTGAGCACAAACTGAAGACAGAAGTACTTCTTCCTTGTTAACATAACAAGCTTGACTTGAATCGTGCTTTGATGAAGCGGAAATTCGGTAATATTTTCGGGAATCCAACTACGCTCCACTCACATGTGTACCAAGAAGAAGACCAAAAAATCCTCAGGACGTCAACTTACCGTTTTCCCGAGATCCTGATCCGTCTTGTGAGTGTTCAGCAAGATGTCTTCCAAGCTGAAAAGCAAACGATTAAGAAGCTCGTCAACAATCCAAAACGCACTCCGCGTTCACACCTGCAAGTCACGTGTTGTTTGGAACATCTGTCTGCAGAACGCGATAACAAACGCCTGGGAGAAAAACGCGAGAGTCACGTGATCATACTTTTTTTCTTTTTTAAAATTTGTAAAAAATTTTTTTTTTAAATTTTTTTGTAAACCTTGATTCAAACAAACAACCTGGAAGAAAAACCGAAAAATCTAAGTGCTGTTGTAGCCGGAAGTCTTAAATGCCTCTTTCCTTAAGTTTTATCTTTGACCCGAGCTCAATGCAAGGATCATTTCTTTACCTGTATTTCATCTGCGCCATTTTTCATATTATGTTTCGTTTTGCCGGCTGGGAATATTTTCAGGAAGGTTTTTTTTAGCAAATCAAACCGATTAATAACTTTTCTCTCTCTCTCTCTTTCTCTCTCTCAAATCACTTTTGTCGCCAGCAAAAATTGTTTTCGAAATGAATTTATGGTAGTAAATGTGTCATTAGTAAATTGGTTGACACGCGGCATAAAAACCGTTTGTAATTGACTTTAATCCTTCACGAAAGTAACTCAGGAAGTTAAAACTGTGAGGTATTTGTTGACAGTTGAATTAATCGATGTAATTTTTATTCATTTAATATTTGCATCCTCTCAAACAATTCATTCGTTGTAAAACGGTGAGCGAAGTTTTCAGTCCAACTACAAATACGCTTTCGGTAAGTCTTTGCGAGTCCGTTCAATTTCGTCTTTTGTCATTTTTTTTTTCTTATTTTTATTTTTCAAAAGAGTACATGCGCTTTTTTTCTTACGTGCTTTCTAATTGGCAGATGTCAGATTGTGACACATACGAGTTTAAAAAGTTTTAGTTTGTTTGGAAGCCTTTTAAATCACCGTTATCTTTACACAAATAAAAATATTTTAGTGAGGCCTCTCTCTTGAATTTGCAAAACCTCTGTTTTTTAACTACCATTTACTCGCTCAAAAATTGTTCAGTTTGGGGAAAATCTTGCCGTAATTACAACCTTGAATCATGCAGGAAGTAGTCGAAGTATACCGACCTTCAGACATCAACTTCCTGATCGAGATGTTGACTCTTGTAAATGATCGGCAAGATGTCTCAAAGCTGAAAAGGAACCACCGTCCGTTATGACTGCCGTCAATAAGTTCACGAACATTCTCACATCACATGAACCCATCCATTAAATAGTGGTTTTGTTTCCACTTTAAACGCCACGTGACATCTAAAGAATCATGGTAATAGGGAAAGGGGAACGATTGCGTGACTAACAACTGGACAAGATCCATAGCGTCACGCGATCATGCAGTTGCCTTTTTTTCGCCTCTTTACGAACAAACAAACAATTTGTAATGATAAAAGAAGCGATTGGAGTCCAATTCGGTCTAAAATCATCCGAATGATTGGAAAAATCGGACTTCCGCGAAGAGTAGACATTCCAAGTCTAAACAATTTGAATTGGTACAGTAGAGGTTCAAATTGATCGCTGATGGTGCCCCAGTTTATGGTCGACTTCGCTTGACCATCTTATCGTAAAATGTATAGGTACACTTCCCTTTAGGCGACTTGGAATATTTGTTCTGATAGCCAACAAAAAATGACCGAAAAAGAGCAACATTTTGCGACAGCGACAATCATTTTTAATTTCGACGTAGCGACGTTTTTTCGCTTTGATTTTTTCAACAGAGGCATCGTGACCAGGATAGCGTGACTGTTTTGTGATCTGTCCAACCTCACTATTTTGCCAATAAACCTCTGACAAGTCAATAAAACATTAAATGTGTTTCATGATCATTCCTCAACAGTCAGTCTCTTGTTACCTACTGTCATGTTATAGGTCTGTTAAGGTGCGTCACACCAGTGTTTGCGTGCCAAATGCAATTAATCGTTAGGCCGGTGCCTCTTGCATTGCCTTTGTTTTTGGCGTGAAATGGAGAAAGATAGGAAGACATCCCACCTTATTTTGAAGAAGAATAAACAGGGACAAAACGAGTCACTATTGGAAAGACAAGAAACGTAATCTGGTTAATACTTGCAGATAATTCCCAGGGCGTTTTAAATGATGGTTTTTGTTATACACAGTTATGTTAAGAATTAGCAGCGTCAGTCAATTGATAACAAGCAATAATCCTATCCATGACCATTCATTTTACGCAGAGTCCTAAAAAAACATTGAGATCACAGATTGTGGGCTAGCCAGCTTACAGCCTGCGCGTAGTGTTCACCGCAATTCACAGATGACGGCTTCTTTTTCAAATATTCGCATCATTTCTTGGTGCGCAAATACTTACGTGAAATTATTCTTATATGCGGAACACTCAATCAAAGAACCCTAGTACACCCTAGGCTATAAGTTCAGTAGCAAGATTGGCCCAAATTCGCTCCCGGCATGACAGCAAGCATAGGAAAAAAACCAGATCTTATCGTATAATGCAACTGCTTTGTAGTATAGTATTCGAAGCCATTCCTATTATCACGTCGTAAGGGAATGTCATCAAAAGATATCCTGGTCAAGGCTTAACTCTGAAGAAAGGAGATTCAAAATGTCTTGCGAATGTCGAGTCACGCAGGCCCGTTACCCCTCTTTAACAAGACAAAGCTGTCTCTGTCGGGAGGGAGTACGACGGGTGCGTATGCACATCCCCTTCCCCCATGGGCCACAACAGTCCGTTTACTTGATACCGGCGATTCAAGAGAGAATATGTTACAAAAATAGGCCTTCAAACAGTTCTCAAAAGGCACAAAATGCATTCTCACACAACCTAATTTCCTTTAATTTTTTCTGGGGAACATGCTCCCGGACCCCTTCCCCCCAAATCTTGCACCTCTGGCGCCCGTCCATCCTCAAACGCGCCCCCCTTGCGCTAAAACTTGTCTACGGGCCTGCAAAGATATTTGGGTCAAACAAACCTATTTGTCTGAAGGTGGAAGATTCAAAATTGCTTGCGAATGGCAGGAGTCGCGTAGGCCCGTCACCACTTTTTAACATCTTTTTTTTAGCTATACGTTTTTACTAACCTTGATAGCACTAATGGAGAAATGGCACCTTATTCAAAACTAACTGGCTTAATGAGCAATATGTAAGGAAAGTAGTGAAAAGATAATCGGGTAAGAGCTCTTAAAATTCTGGAAAAAAAGATTTTAAATCTTTTGCGAGTGGCAGGAGTCGCACAGGCCCGTCAACACTACTTGGCAGCATTACTTGGTCAGTTGAGTGCCATACGACAATAGCAGGACGCTAGAATCGGCCCCTGCTTGAGCTCCTTATTCAAATGATGGTATGACATTTATCTGAAGAAAATTGTGTTTTTCATGACTATGTGTAAAGATAAGTACTCGAGTGAGGGGAGCTTAGAATGCTAAGCCACCGATCGACAGTGAAACACAAATACCAAGCCTTGAAATTATCTGTGTAATTTTTACTGCTACTCAAGCCAATAGAAGCTCATTTGTGGTTGATCTTATGTCAAAAAGAAAACACTTACAGACGTTAGCACATGTTAGAAATCATTGTATTGCCAAATTTTCCAAGAGGATGCTCTAAAGAAAGAAATGCAAAGTCTGAGGCGGAAAACAGACCTTAGAGAGGCTTGTATGGCTAGAGTTCCACTTGAACCTACTGAGTGTTTTGTAACAGTAAATTAAAGGTTCGGTATGTTACCATGGGAAAACAAGAAAGAAGATCTCCATCATCTTCCGCGATGTCATCAGTATTTGATTGGGTAGGATCGCTTTGTGAAGAACCGGAAAACTTCACTCTTCGTGATGCTCTTGCACTGCTCATCCAAGCAATCCAATATTGTGAACCGAAGCATGATCTACATGATTCTTTCAGACAAAACACCGCATTCACACACACGCACACACACACACACACACACACACACATACACTCACATTAACAGCTCAGTGAAATTACGAGAATTACATTGATGATTGTCTTAGCTGTCACATTGCCTTTTTGACATACAATTTTGTCCAAAAAATGCCTTCTTTGAAACTTAACACTTGCGAAAGAAGTAGCTGTCAATGTATTATACCTTGGTCAGTAGGATTATTTATCTCCTCTAAAGCCAGTTCATCACCTTGTGAATGTATTTCTGTTGTACACCGTAGAAAAAATAACAAATGTTAAATAACTAGTAACAACGCAACAACTTCCTTTAATTAGTAATAAAATGCTCATCTGTGTGTATATTTGATCGATATTTGAGGCAAGTTGTTTTATTTCGTTAACTTTTCATAAATTTTGTAAACCTTTGCGTGGAATACTTATTCGAAACTTTGGCTGAGCAGAGGCGAATTCGACGATGTATGGTGACTGTTCCCTCCGTTATAAATTTAGCAACTAAGTTCAACTCTCCTGAATTGATACATTCATCAAAATATTTTCAACTTCGTATAAGGCAGTATGCTTCCTAGAATAGAGGATTATAGAAGCCAGGCAGCTAGTCAGTGCAGGCAAATATGACAGTCAGGAGCAGAGGGTAAAGTCTCAAGACATCATCCTCCCAAACCCTACTATAATAAGTAGACTATTCCCAGTACACTGATTTCCCTCTCTCCCTAGTTTCCCTCTTCTCGGGTCTTCTCGATACCCAAGCCGAGTGTGCTTAGCCTTAGACCATGGCACCTCTTAACTAAAGGCTTTAAGGTGTGTTTCTATGAATGGTTGATTCCAAATTCTTTAGTTTTCATGCCTTGCTACACTAGTTCAGTAACCAACCTCTGAACTTGTTCTGCTTTCCACTACTTTAGCTTCAAATTTACTTTGTACTACTGTTTTATCTGGGGCCCTAATGAAAGAAATGAAATGCTTCTGTCTCATCGAAAATATTGTACAACGTAGTTTTATGAACTTAATACTTTTCATATTTGACCTTTAAACCAATAATTTAGATGTTATCAGGGAATGGTTTTCTCGCTTTGCCGATTCTCAAAATATGCCCAAATGAGTTAATTATTAACAAAAAGTGTACTTTTGAATACAAATTTAACATTATTTCTCATGAATGGAATTATTTTCAGTTAATAAATTCTTGAATCAGTCGCAAGTAAGTTTCTCATACTTACTCATCATCTACCATCACTTGGCTGGGCACATGCTCAGAAATAGACCTGCAATGAAAAAAGTATTTGTCAGTATTATTGACCAGAGCTTGAAGAGAGGCTGGCATTGAAAGTAAATCCCAAGATACGAATAACACTTGGTCTAACCATGACTTTTAACCTAAGTACATGGCAGCTGTCATGATAGTTTGAGAGAAAAGGTTAGGTGGGGATATATTGACAACTAAATAGCTTGCACATACAAATTATCATTTCCCATAATATTTGTGTAACCACTTGCCAGTGCAGGTTTTGAGAATTATTCGCTTTGTTTCAGCACGGGAAACATGTCTTCCAGGGTGTCATCGTTTCCGTTATCAGACCATCCAAAACCTCTGAACTGAATTTCACTATCTGCCTCCAATAACCTCTATACCAAACCTTCTAGGCTATCCGTTCAAGCCAATTCTTTCTCTCGAATAGGAGTAAAAGTGTGGAATGCAATACCTCAAGCATTAAGAAATCTTTCCAAAAACGCACTTAAAAGAAAACTCAAACAAATTTTACTCAACATATTAGGTTCACAAGACTCTTATATAGATTTATCTGAGACTATACAAAATGTAAAATCCTGGTAATACTTATTCTGATCTGTCCTGACCATCTTTTATAAACAGAAGCTGTACCTTATTATTTTAGTTAGTATAAATTAGTTCAATGTAACAGTTTTTCTTGTTGTTATTCAATACTGTCTCTTTCCCTTCTACTTCTTTTAGTTCTACTTCTTTTAGTTCTACTTCTTTTTTGTAATTCGGCCATTAAGGCATGGCCCGCCTTGATTAGTCTTTGCTAGTTGCGGGCATGCCCTTTTCTGTAAAATTTAATTGGAAATTAATAAAGTGTGTGAGATTGCGTGTGCGTGTGTGCGTGTGTGTGTGTGTGCGTGTGTGTGTGTGTGTGGGTGTGTGCGTGTGTGCGTGTGTGTATGCGTGTGTATGTTTGTGCGTGTGGATGAAATAACTGGACTGTAAATATTACAGTGTTTTCTGTCGCATTAAATTCTCTTCCTACTTCACTTTATTGGCAGGCGAACGATCACAGCGTGTCACTGTTTATCGAAGCAACGTCAAAAAAGATGTCATTAAAATATTTAGCAACCCGAGAATTTTCAGCTACAGTTTTGATGTGGTTTTTCTAGATGCAAGGAGCGAACCTGAGGCCGGACGGGGTAAGGAAGTTCTCCTCGATGTCATGACGTGTTTCTGGCAGGAATGTTTTACAGCTCTGACGAATGGAAGTAATGAAAAAATACCATACATAAGGCATGACCTCCAAAAGCCTGAATGGAAGGCCATCGCACGAGTCCTTGTTTATGAGTACTAAAAGATGAAGTATTTTTTTTTCAGTTTTTTGCTCTATTTTCATGACTAATTGCTGTAATTTGTTTTGCTGTTTTTATTCTTACAAAACATTTTTGTAAGAGTTCCAATACTTGTGGATCATCCACACACTTTGCAAACATTTGGCATGCAGACAAGACAGAGGTAGTCAATGTACCCTTTGAGGAAAAACACCTTTTATATGACGTCTTCAATTTACTTTATTTGAAACTCTGATCTGAAGTTTTATACGAAATAATTCATATTAACTCTGATCTGAAAATATTTGTCAACAAGACTTGTTAGTAGTGAGAAGTACCAACAAAGTTTCCTTTCATAACTTAATTTCTTAAATGTCCCAATCACTGGATCTCCCAAAAAAATATTACATCTCTTTATTTTTGGTGCAAATTACAAGTCCTTCTTTATATAAAAATGAAAAGTGCTAGTCATACTTCAATAATAACAGCTCTTAAGTTTACTTGTTGTTCTTCTCTGTCTGTCAGCTATCAACAAAATTGTTTTATACTTCGGGCAGTGCATAACTATTTGTGGACCAGAGTTCCAACGCACCTCTGTAATCGCATATAGCTACTCCTGTCTCTTGTACAAATGTTTCTCCTTTGTAAGACGCACTCTACTCTGTTGTCAATACTGCTTTAAGTTCAGTGGAAACGACTGACTGAGGAATCGAGATGGCGGTGTTGGAACGTGTTGCTGAACGCTTGCTTTGTAGATTTAGGTACTGGTACACTGGGATCATCTATGTATCTCTTACACTTCCGAATGTGGTATCCTTCTTTTATAAATATGAGGGTAATAGACGATTTGTAGTCGCATTCAAAACTGTGATTGGCTTGTGATATTTCTCACCTTTGCCATTAACACAACTCAAGTGAGTTTCGAGTCTTTGTTTCCTCGACAACTTTCGGCCACAAATCGTGCATTTGTAATACGATCGATTCTTGTCGATTATTTCTACATAGAGTGAGCTCACATCTTTATTTATATCACCAAGCTATCCATCTTCTAGAAGCAGAGAACCGGTCGGAGAAGTCAGAATAAAGTTGGGCGCTTCTCTTAACACTGCAATCGGCAAGCCAGCGGATTCACTTTGCTAGCCAATGACAAGTCCTAAAAGATCCACGTGATCATGCCCGTGATCGGAAACAAAGAAGACTCCATTTGGCGCTCATCTTTGAATGTACTTTTCATCGGTTGATCGCTTTTCTCAACTGTTTTGCTTAATATAACATTTCTAAAGATAGCTTTTATTGTGGTTCAATGGGAAAACGAGAATAGCGTGAGTGTTGTAAAAGAGAAGAAAGTCGTTGGCGCCGTGGAGTTAAAAGAAGGGACAACAGTTGACATATGGACCGGTACAAACAAGGGTCGAGTGGCCATCTGTAAAGCTACGATTTTGAAAGTTTGTGGTGAGTAAAAATTGCGATATTCGTTGTGATCAAAATCTTATAAAAGAATAGATGTAGCGGGTTGAATTAAGCTTACATAACGCTCGGCGCAACTGAAACTAGAATAATTCTGAGAATCGAATCGGTCACTTGCATGCCGCAGTTTCTTAAGCTTATGCTTTACAATGAAATAAACTTATCAGTAAGGTTTCAAGATTCCTCTAGTCACGTTTGGGAACATTCAAGATTCATAACAAACCTTAGTACATAAAGAAGCCCTCCTTGGTAAAAACAAAATAATGTATTCAGCCCTTTTTTAGTAAAATCCATGAGAGAGATGTACTAACTCCATAACAGAGATTTCTCCATTTGAGAATCCAATGAATGCCCTTTTCCTCATAGCCATCTTAAAAGCCTGGTCTGAGCTTTAAACATACATATTTTAATATATTTTTTTTTTTTCAAATTCAGATGCCAAGGAATCCAGATACAAAATGGTCAAGGTTCTTGTTGACAACCTCATTCAAGGCCGACTCATTGTGAGCCCAGGAAAAAAAATACAAACAGCACAAACAGCAGCTAAGTTTGCAGTTTAGGATAACTTCATTCTAATTTATTGTTACAGTTACAACAAGATTTTAATCAAAAAATCAATTTTATTTGTCTGTAATTAGCCCCTTCACTCCCAAGAATATAACTATAAATATAACTTAAGATATTGTATTTTATGGAAAAGAATCAACAGATTTTATTCACAATTTGTGTCAAACCAAATTTAATGATTGATTAGAACTATTTTATATGAATAGCTGTAATTGAGGATTAATCCGTATGACGTTTTCAAGAAAAGAAAAATAAATCAAATTCCATCCTAATATTACCACACATTGATGTTAATAATTAATCAAAAATATTTTACATGTAAGCCTTAATTAAGCTTCTAAATAAATTTCATTGAATACTTGAATTTTAGCTGGGTTTTTTTAATTTTAAGTATTTATTTTATATCATTAGCCTCAAATTTTTGCTTAAAATTCCCAGTAATTCCTAGGAATTTTTTAGATTTACAGCTTTTCAGGGAAAGTCATTGGTTCTCTGAGTTGGAATTCCTAGGAATTCCTAGGAATTCCAAGTCCTGTTGGCTATAAACTTGGAATTTCTGGGAATTTCTGGGAATTTCTGGGAATTTCTGGGAATTTCTGGGAATTTCTGGGAATTTCTAGGAATTTCTACGTTTTTAGAACCAGAGTTGTTATGGTTGGGAATTCCTAGGAATTCCTAGGAATTCCTAGGAATTCCCAGTCCGAATTTACCGTGAAAATTCACACCTTTATTCCTAGGAATTCCTAGGATTTTCCTAGGAATTCCTAGGAATTCCAAAAGCCATTTCGCAAGGGTTGAAAACAGGACTTATCACTGAAAAAGTAGCCTTAATGACTCAATATATAAAAACTCAGGAGATAGAGTTAGTATCTTACAACGTGCACAGTGTACAGCCACAGTAGCACTATAACTTAACTGTCACTCACTTGACAGTTTTGAGAGAACAACCAATACAATACTGAGTTAGATTATTTTACATTTCAGAGTCAAGGAAGTTAACCTGTCAAACACAGTCTCCCTTGAAGATATTGAACTCACACTTATTTACCATGGTTACTTTTTATACGAAGAGAAATTAGGCCAAGAGAATTTTTGAGTGAGTCATTTTAAAACAACTTTTATATTGAGGAATGTTCCTTGTAGCCTTACATCACAAGGCTCACTAAAATTTAGATATCATCCAAATATATCCATGGTGGGGCCCATGCTGATTACTTTGTTAGAGAAATAAACTGAAGTGTTCAAGAAATATACATTACATCATATGATGAACAAAAACTAATTCATTCAGTGACTACCTTTCATACAGTCCTACAAGACAAGCTCATGCAGAGAATACAAGGTATACATAAGTGTAACAAGATGGAAACAGTAGGGCGCATACCGCCAAAGAAGCAAATTGAAAAAAAGTCTTATTTTTCATCGTAAATAGTCTTATCAGTTCTGCATTCTTATTACTTAGCGGGCTAACTGACAAAGTAATTTTAAAACACCAAGAAACTAATGCAAGGTGCACTAGACTCGCCAGTTCTTCCATAAACACAGCAAGAAATAAATGCAAACAACAAAGCGACAGTGACGTAAACAGCGAAATGAAAGTGTAACTGCACTCCGCGGTATTTACATAAGTCGCATAAAATAATTCAAAGCAGTTCAAATTCATTAATAAAACTGATTTGAACTGACTGGTGGTGACTCTTCATGAAAAAAACTTTATTCTTGTTCTATAAAAGCAATCGAAATATCGCATGTTACCGGTGACCCTTCGACGATGAATAGTTCCAAATTCAATCAAAACAATTCACGAATACACAGCTGGCAGAATTACAACTTCTTCAATTTCCTCAGCAGGATTTAAACAAGAACCGTAAAACTACGAAGCAATAAATGGCCAAAATTCGACAAGAAAACGAACCGTTTGCGAGTCGGCTTGTTGTGACAAAATACAAAAGAATGTTATGAAAGCATGATTAAAACGGAACGAAATTGAGCTGCGAATTACCCTTTGTCCAGCAATGCGGGTAATGGACTGGGCTAATCTTAAGGAATCTAAAGAAGATGCTCCATTTTAGTTCAACTTTGACTGTTGCCTGCACACCTGTTTTTTGGAAATGCGCAAGTGTCTCTTGTGGCTTAGCGATAGCTACATCGCACTTGCTCCGCGAACCAAGGGCGTAAAAATTCTTATCACAACACCACAGGAAACTGAACAGAATCTTCATGAATAACGACTGCAAATACAAACTAAGATCACAAAACTTACGTGGTAGTGTGTCCCCAAGGAGATGTTACTCTGACGTACAGCTCCACTCAAATCATTCACTTGTTGCTTTGTCATTTTAACATCAAAAAGCCACAGCTCCTCCAGGTAAGGAACACAGTTGAGATGTCGAGTGAGAACACTTACTCCTTCACCAAGAGGATTACGTGCCAAGTTGAGCCAGCGCAGGCTAGGAGCCTCGTGCAGAGATCTGGCGATGGCTGCGGCAGGTTTGGCTGTTAAATTGATATCCTCTAGTAGTAGTCTCACAAGTCTGTCAGTAAAGATGATATGAGACACCAGGGTCTCTGTCAACCGAGCATCAATGCTTTCAAAGGGTTTACCAACAATATATATCCATCGTAGAGAAGTGCAAAGTGATAAACAGTCAGCTAACATCTTCATCTCTTGCCTTTCTATGTCGTAAATAAAAATGTTCCTCACACAGGAAAGGCTGTTTGGAGTGGGACCACTGATGCTATAAGTGTTCTTAGTCAAACACAAAGCTGTTTCGTTGTTGTGTTCATTCAACGAATCACCGACACGCTTCACCTGATTAGACTCTGCTCTTGATGAAATGGGCTCTCGCAGCATTTCAGTTAAAGAAGTGTCATCAATTCCTTCTTTTCGTATTTGAGGAATGTAAAGGATAATTTTTCTTTCTCTCTTCAAGAAGAACTCTTTCAAAGGACGACGCGGGAACTTCTGTAGAAAATCTGCGGCTTTCTTTTCGCCCGAACAGCTCAAAATAACAGCATTTGTGTCCTCTGCTACAGTGATCAAGTTTCGATAGCTTTTCTCTGAATCCACTACGTAGCGAGGAAAAAAGATAAAGTCGGGTATCACGGCAGATTTCAACAAATGTCCATTTGCAGTAATGTTCAGCTGGTTAGAATCAAGAAACAAAACACCTCCAGTGTAAGAGGGAAACGCTGAGCTGAGATCTTGTCTCTTCTCGGCCGAACAACAAATGTAGCTGTTAGATTTTTCCTAATTTTGGTTTCCCTGTTCTACGTAGAAGTTAGTGTCACGAGACCTGTTTTCCATATTTGGTATTGTACACGAGGTTTTCTGTTCAGATTAAAAATAGTTCTTCCGCCATCTTGATCTAGTTACTGTGTTCCTGGCCTTTTATTCGGAATACACAACAATTGGCGACGAGGATGGGATTCCTTTGATCAAGCACAAGCGGTTAACAGGAGTGGGTCGTACAAATCACGTTCAAAAAGGGACAGAGACGACGAAAATAAAATTATGCCGAACGAAGCACCGAGCGCTAACACGAGTCAAGCCATCGGCAAAGTGACAAAGTTTGTGGTGGGAGCGGATTGGGAGTCCTACACCGAACAACTGGATTTTTACTTTCTTGCAAATGGAATCAAGGAACCTAAAACAATGAAGGCCGTACTTTTGACGAACCTTCCGGTGGAAACTTACCAATTGGCGAAGGATTTAGTGGCCCCCACACAACTGAAAGATGACGCCACTACCTATGAGATCATCGTGGAGCGAATGCGGGAACAACTGAAACCTGAAAGATCAGCGCTGGTTGCGAGGTATGAGTTCGACAACCGAGCCAGGAATTCCGGTGAGTCAGTTAGTCATTATGTAGCCACGCTGAAGCACTTGGCCACAGAATGTAAGTTTGGAGAGGCCATGCGAACCGAGCGCCTTCGTGACCGATTAGTTTCAGGTATCCGCGACTCGAAGATGATTACGGAATTGTTGAAAGTAAAACTCGCCGACCTTTCATTTGATCTCGCGGTTCAAAAGTGTTTGGCCATTGAGCAGGCTAATAAAGATGTTCAGGTGCTTCAGGGAGAACAAGGGCCAGGCACCCCAATCAATAAACTTGACACTGTCAAAACTGGGGAAGAACAAGCCATATCCAAGCCACCACCTAGGGTCGAGGGTCCCCGAGGTAAGGACAGTAAGAAGTCTAAACCTTGTTACCGCTGCTCAGGGTCACATCACTCACAAAAGTGTCCCTTCATGAAAGAACGCTGTTTTCATTGTGGCATCATTGGACATACACAGAGAGCATGTAGGAAGAGACAGGCCACCTCACAGATGACTGAGGCTGGAATAAATGTCATGGAGGGTGATGATTCCGAAGAAAGTGATGGAGAATTTGGGAACCTGTACCATGTCTCAGACATTAAAAACACAAAGCCCATTTCACTTAAGATCTACCTTGAAGGCCGCCCAGTGACTATGGAGCTGGATACAGGTTCAGTGGTGTCAGTCATGAGTGAGAGGGTGTATTTGGATTACCTTCGCCACATTCCTTTAAAGGACACCTCCTTGAAGTTGCGCACATACACAGGAGAGTCAGTGAAGCCTATGGGGTTTTGCCATGTGACTGTGCAGTATCAGGGACAGTCAAAGAAACTTCCCATATATGTAGTGAAGAATGAGGGACCCACCCTTTTTGGCAGAGAATGGCTGGAATCTATCCATCTGGACTGGCCCTTACTTCGTCTGGAAACATCCGACACCATTCCAGCCCTGGAAGATGTCCTGAGTAAGCATGGAGATGTTTTCTCTGAAGGTTTGGGCAAAATGAAGAATATCCAAGCACGGATCCAAGTTAAAGAGGATGCCCGGCCTCGATTCTGGAAAGCCCGCCCAGTAGCGCTGGCTCGTAAACCAGCAGTGGACGAAGCATTGAGAGAGCTGGAAGCTGAAGGAGTTATAAAGAAGGTAGCTACTAGTGAGTGGGCTGCTCCAATTGTGACACCTGTGAAGAAGGATGGCAGTGTAAGAGTGTGTGGTGACTTCAAAGTGACCATCAATTCACAGCTGGAGGTAGACGAGTACCCACTTCCCCGCATTGATGATATTTACGCCAGCCTAGGTGGGGGAACGTTGTTCAGCGTCATTGACCTTCGTCAGGCTTACTTACAAATGGAGGTTGAGGAGCACTCCAGGCCTTTCCTCACCATTAACACAACCCGTGGTTTGTTCCAGTACCAGCGCCTTCCTTATGGTGTAGCTTCGGCGCCAGCCATCTGGCAGCGAGCTATGGATCAGATCCTACAAGGACTACCAGGGGTCTTCTGTTACCTGGATGATATCATTATAACCGGCCATACCATAGAGGAACACCTGGAGCGGTTAGTCGCAGTATTGAAGAGGTTGGAAGAGTATGGTTTGAAAGCCAACCGAGAAAAGTGTAAATTCCTTAGAAGTTTTGTGGAGTACCTAGGACACGTCATCTCTGCAGAAGGACTGCACCAATCCCCAAAGAAAGTAAAGGCTATCACTGAGATGCCGAAACCTCAGGATGTTACTCAACTGCGTGCTTTTCTTGGCATGGTCCAGTATTACGCCAAATTCTTGCCCGATCTGGCCACTCATCTTGCTCCACTTCATCGGCTGTTACAGAAAGATGTGACGTGGTTGTGGGGAGCTGCGGAACAAACTAGTTTTCTTGTGGTGAAAGAAATGTTGCTACAGGATAGGGTTCTGATGCGCTATGACCCTGACTCACCACTAGTTCTTGCCACAGACAGCTCCTCGTATGGTCTCGGAGCGGTCTTGTCACACCGTACTGCTGAGGGAGTAGAGCGTCCTATCGCTTATGCGTCCCGGTCCCTGTCCGAAACAGAGAAGAAGTTCTCACAAATCGAGAAAGAAGCATTATCTTTGGTCTGGGGTGTGAAGAAGTTCCAAATGTACCTGGAGGGTCGCCACTTCACCTTGGTCACCGACCATCAGCCTTTGAAGTACATAATGGACCCCGGGAAGGCTGTGCCAGTCACAGCAGCAGCGAGGATTCAACGTTGGTGTCTCTTCCTAGGAGCTTTTTCATACAATATCGAGTTCCGAGGTACCAAGCAACATGCCAATTGTGATGGTTTATCTCGCCTACCCCAACCATCAGCGCCCGCTGACAAGCCCGATGAAGTTGAAATATTCCATACCACCGTTGTCGAGGCCCTCCCCGTTACAGAGCACGACTTGAGAATGCAGACCCGTAGGGATCCAGTACTTTCCCGTGTTCTGGAGCTTGTGCAGTCAGGATGGCAAGGGACCGAACTTCACCCAGAGCTCATCCACTATGCCCATCGCGGTAACGAAATCACGATTCATCATGGAGTTCTAATGTGGGGTAGTAGAGTAGTCGTCCCAGCCAAACTGAGAGAGAGAGTTTTGGAAACGCTTCACGAGGGTCACATTGGTATGGTCAAGATGAAGGGTTCGTCCCGGGGTTTTGTTTGGTGGCCAAACATTGACAAGGACATAGAAGGGGCCGTCCGAAACTGTGAGGGATGTCAAGAGTTGGCAAATAATCCAGCCCGTGCACCCCTGCATCGATGGGAGTACCCTTCCCTTCCCTGGCAAAGACTGCATATTGACTTTGCCGGACCAGTCGAGGGAAAGATGCTCATGGTAGTGATCGATACCCACAGCAAGTGGCCGGAGATTTTCGTGATGGAGATCACCACTGCTGAAGAAACCGTTAGCACGCTGCGCTCTCTGTTTGCCCGCATGGGACTCCCTGACCAGATGGTGTCAGATAATGGTCCACAGTTCACGTCTGAAACCTTTAGGAAATTTACAACTGCGAACGGTATAAAGCATGTCACTGGTGCACCTTACCATCCATCAACCAATGGTCAGGCGGAAAGATTAGTACAGAGTTTCAAGAAAGGAGTTAAGGCTGACAAGTCCAGTAGAACCCTGCAACACAAGCTTGATAGGTTCCTGTTAGCTTATCGATCAGCGCCACACGCCACTACTGAGCTTAGCCCTGCACAGCTTCTCCTGGGTCGGAATGTTAAGACAAGGTTGGACCTGATTAAGCCGGATGTTTCAAGAAAAGTTAACAAGAAGTTGCTCCAGCCCAATGACCGCACTTTAAAGTCTTTTGACCAAGACCAGAACGTATGGGTCCGCAACTACCGCAGAGGTCCAAAATGGGTGCGTGGCACCGTCATTGAACAAACGGGTCCAGTCCTGTACAAAGTCAAGGTAAACGACCAAACCTGGAAACGTCATGTCGAGCAGCTACGGGATAGCAATCTTTGCCCACCTGACGCGGAAACGATTGATGATTGTGCTGTTCCGGAGGAGGTCGAACATGACACACCGCCTGTAGCTACGGAGACTGAGTGGAAGGATGCACCACCTTTGGCTGTGACGCCTATTGGGGAGTTTTCCCCTCCAGAACCACAAGGTCATCAACTAGATCCGAAACCTGAATTGATTACCACCCGTGCCGGTCGTTTGGTTAAACCACCTCCTAAGTTGAAGGACTATGTTTGCGGCTAGAGGGAACTGTGGTGTTTTCTTTCGGTGGTCACAGTACCAACATGTTATCTAAGATACTTTGAAATTTGTTTCTTGGATTTTGTTTTATTCTTTCTTTTCATTAGTGTACTATTTAGTCTTAAAAGGGAGGAAATTGTTAGATTTTTCCTAATTTTGGTTTCCCTGTTCTACGTAGAAGTTAGTGTCACGAGACCTGTTTTCCATATTTGGTATTGTACACGAGGTTTTCTGTTCAGATTAAAAATAGTTCTTCCGCCATCTTGATCTAGTTACTGTGTTCCTGGCCTTTTATTCGGAATACACAACAGTAGCTATGCGATATAAGCTCTAGATAAAGTTTTTGGTTTTGAGACAACGGTTTTCAAGCTGCTGAATCAGCTCAGTGAAATTACATTCCGACAAAGATTCCTTTCTTCCAACAGAACCTACATGACGGAAAACTGCACACGCGGCTTCTGTTGACAGCTCACAGGCAAAAGTGAGAACTTAATTCATCTTCACGATCTGTTCAAATGATTCAACTTTGGAAAGGCTAGGAGTACTATCTCCTTTAATAGACAACACTTCCTCCTTAATGTGCCAGGCTGCAAGGAACTCCTGCACGGATTTATGAATGAAATAGGCCCCTTTTTCTGGATTGAGACTCGTGACATTGACAATCTGGAAAAGCCCAACTTTACTTAATTTTTGAAAACTTCTTGAAATATTGCCGAAGAGTTCGCTACAGCGTACGTAAAGACGGTCTTTTAGCAGTGCTTCGAAGGCAGCCTTTCCAAGATTGTTCAGGTCCTCTCTGGCTTCCGCGGAGGTCACTTCCACAAATGGTATGGGTTGTTGACTTTCACCTTTGTGATCTAACATGGTTTGAATGAATTGTGTGAATATGTCGGCCCGTGATTTTGGCAGTCCCTCGTGATGTTTCGCTTTCCACAAAATACACAGCATCAGTAGGAGTAGAGGTATTTCTGCCATGCCAAGGAGATCTTTTTCTTTCAGGTAGGACATAAACTCGTCAAGATCTTGTTCACCAGCCAAAAACTTTCTCGCAAAGGTTACGATTTTACTCCAGCTTTTAAAACCTTGAATTTCCATCTGAACGTGGCTGGGGCCTATTAACCCGTCACATTTAAGTTGTCGAGTGATGACAATAACGTGACAATCTCTGAGTTGCTCGCCCCTCCAAATTTCTAGAATAGGTGAGTGTGCTTTTGCACAGCTGTACTCATCGTAGCCATCCAAAATAAGAAGCACTTTATCTTGATTGTTAATTATGTAATCATAGAGACTATCAACTGAGATCAGACCATCACTGGCCAGCAATTTAGACGCACGTAAAACATCGCGGATGTTTCCAACGTCACACACATCTCGCAACTTAATCAGAATCAAAACACAAAAGTTCATTAGGATTTTTTTTAAGGCTTTCGACCAATCATATGCAGCTTTTTTACAAAACGTACTCTTGCCAATTCCTGGCCGACCATAAACGAGCGTTCGTGTTGGTTTGCGGTCATATTCATCATCCTTGAACATGTCGGTGTAGTCTTCAAGTTCTTTTTGAGTCACTCCGGTGGGCTTCCTGTCATCTCTGACCCAAGACAAAGGTGTGTAGATCTCATCAATCTGAACGGAAGAGCTGTCGTCAAGTGGAACGACTTTCACCTTACTGAAGGTGTCGTAATAAGACTGAAGCTGCTCTTGACACTTCTCAACATTCAACGGTTCTAAGAAATATGTACAAAACAAAACAAAACAGGATTTAACTTTTATTGAAGGGATGAATATGCACACGATTCCAAGTTTCTAACACCACACGAACTCAAGTACAGTTTCCTTGGCATGAAAGGATTACCGTATTATTCGATTAAACGCCGCCCTCAGATAAACGCCGCATGTAGAGAAGAATTATTGATAAACACCGCCCTCGAATACACTCCGCATTATGATGTGGCGTTTATTCGAATAATTGACTAAAAAAGCACACAGTAATCGAAGCATTGATCGCAGTTGGAAATTTTGAGTGAACCAGACACAAAACCTTTTGAATGGAACAGTTCTGATGTCGAGGAAGCATATCCGACATTAGATCTTTATTCACTTTGTGTATTGCAGTAGTATTAACATGCAAGTAATGAAATAGAGAACGACATAAAAAATGACTTTTTAGAAAAGCACTGAAACATGTTTCTGTTTTTCAAAACTGACACGGTCAGTTACTACACTATTGCTTGCAAGAAAGAAATTGGATTTTAAATGAACGCCGCCCTCATGTAAACACCGCACTCGAATCGCACAAAATTTAATAGGCGACGCAGCGTTTAATCGAATAAATACGGTAAGATAATTTCCCCGCCGCCGCCTCCCCCTGCAAAAAACACACCCACACTGTTCTTTGATTCTTCACTTTGTCAGTAGCTCTTCTTAAATCGTAGGGAAGACTAAATTGCCAGCATTTATTTCATCATAGATCAATAATGTTGGGAAATGAAGCAGCCAAAGTAACAAAAAAAACTTCATGAATTTTTATTTGATAAAATTTTGCATAGTGCTGTTTCTTGAACAGAATGACAAATTGTGATAGGAAAAGGGAAAGGAGAGAAGTTTAACTATCTTGTGACGAGCGTAGGACAAAGGAAAAATTTTGAGTCCTCACCAAGAGCAGAACCTAACACCTTCAGATTCCGCGCTCGGACATTCTACTACCACAAGCATAATATAAGTTATTAAAACGAAAGCTTCATATGAAATTTCTTTACTTGATAATTAAAATACCTGCTACTCTTCTACGTTTATTTTCTGAAGGATCATTACTTTTACAATTCTCCTCTCCAGTTGAAATGTCTGAAAAAGAGAAAAGAAATTTATACTGTTATGAGAATTAAAATACACTTCACTACATTTGTGAAATGGGTAACAAGCAGGAGTCGAAATAAGTGCTGATCGAACATGAAAATCTCATATGAGCCCACTCACGAAATAAAAGAGAGAAGAGAATTGAAATTCATTAGAACGGAATAAAAGCTAAGATTTAGATCTCAACAAAGTTTTAAACCGGTCAGTAACAGCGAAGATTGGTGGAGAGGTGAATAAAGAAACTTTGGGTTCATCTTACTGCGCTCAAGAGTCTGGACACGAAAACAATAATTAGGAGGGCAGGGGGAGGGGGATGGGGTGGTTGATAAGCGTGTTTAATCAACGATTTGTAATACCTACAACCTAAGACGAAAAACAAAAGATCTATGATTAAGTAAATACAATGAAGACGCAGAAAGTGAGCAATTTCTTGTGAAAACCCTCTAATCTGTAATTTTAGAACGTTATCCATGACTTCAAAATTTGTATAAACTATTAAAGTGAATTTGTGCATATCTCAGACTGTAAGTTTTTCTCTACAGCAATGCAATTGAAAAATAAAGAACGCGTATATTTATCAGTTTTCTGATATATATTTAATTTCACTGATGATCTGCATGTTCTCATCATCAGATAACGACATTTTTATACCAATAAAAAGATCTCTTGGAAGACACAACCAAAGCTGTTACAAAAATGTACACATGCATTTTGTACATGTACACTCTTTACAGGGATAACCTCAGGAGTCTCCCTCTCAAGTACTATATATTTGTGTTTGAATCAAAAGTTATTATCATTATTATTTTTATAATTATTATCATTACTGTTATAATTCCATAGAAAAATTTTAATAATAGTGTTAGAAGTATGTCATTTTGTAACTCCTTTAAGATTCATAAGTTCAAGATTCCTGTAAGTTAGCACAAGGAGGAGGAAAAATCCATATTTTATGGCTTCAATTTTGTCTACAGGAAGTTAGTTCCACTTTTCATTATTCTTTAAAGAATTGTTAAGTCTCAAACACCAAGTCTTGTCTTGGGTTGCACTCAGAGTGGATTTCCCCAAAAATTAAATAATAACCTCAAGTTCCATAGTCTTTCTGTAACAATAAATTGAGGGTCATAACCCTAAGATAATATTTGTTACCAAAAGCTAACACCCAAATATGCATAAAACCAAGATAAGCCACCTGTATTCTTTACTTTTTTTTCCAAATTGCCCCTTATTCATATGTTTCACTCTGCTACCTGACTTAGACTTTGCTTTTGCCATCTGTCTGCTTCTATGTAGTCCAATAAGACCCCCTACATTTTCTTCTCTTTTGCCTTCATCAAATAACTGTGTATGCAGGTATGGACCTCAAAGGAAACACTTCATTCTATTTCCTGTGATGGTCTATGAATTAGCAAAGTTCCAGTTTGCAGAATTTTAACTTTGATCCCAATTACAGGTTTATGAAGAAAGAGATTTTAATGACATAAATGCAAGTCAATTCATCTACTTGTCAAAATAAAATTTGAGACTAAAAAATTTGCAAACTGAAAGATGAATGCAAAAGATGCTGAAAGAAGTCCTCTTAGGTCCTACATGTCAGGTTTTACAAGTAGCTTTTGGTGACCTTAGGCTGTCCCGGGTACAGCCACAAATTTAGTCAGACCATGCTGATCAGGTTTATTTGATCAGCCAATTAAATTAACTCAGTTTTTTCCTGTCACTTAAATAATCACTCCATGTTGTCTTCTTCCCGTAAATCATCGGAGCAAGATATAAACATTTATTTTGTTTGATAAAACAATAACATCATCAATAGAATAAAGGTATTAATAAAGAATTGCAATTATTTTATCATGTCTGAGAAAACAAAATAGTGTCAATGATATTATGATTGGTACATTACTGGAAGTTATTTATGATTAAGAAACCTAAACAGTTGTTACTCTTTTGGATAGAACTTAACCCTATGGCCCCAAAGAGTGACTAGCATCTAATTTCTCCACATAACATCACTCCCAAATCACTCATTAAGGTCACAAGGATAAAGGAAATGATTACCAGCTGAAGAGGCTCTTGATTATTCAACAAACTCTCTTGGTCTTCACCTTAGGAAATGTATAGAGAACAGTATGGAGAATATAGAGACTAATGTCAGGGTGAATAGGGTTCATGTTGGAGCAATTAACCTACTCAAAACAAAACAGACACACAATTACAAATTAAATATCCAAGATTGGGAGCTTAGAATGTTATTCACCTCAGTTCACTTCTTAAGACATTATATAACTCAACCATGCCGCCACAAATTATCGTAAAGACTTGCAGATAAGCCGCCCCTTTTTTTACAAAAACTTGCGATCAAAATCGTATGTGCAGCTTACCTGCGAGACCATTTGGCAAAGGTGCTGTGAATTTCGGTGAATGGACACTTTTATGGCATAATACTGGAATAAATGCTTCATTACAACAACAAGAGAGTATTGGTCATTGCTTTTGCGAGTTTGGTGGCTCCTAAAAGAGCCGTTGGTGATGAGTATAAGCTTATTTCAAGCTTACACTTCTTGCCGTTAAACCTTCTTCGTTAACAGGTCTTTTAAACGGTTTATGGTCGCTTTTCTCGAACAGGAGAACCTTACACAGCATGGAATTTCCATTCCCCCACAACGTTGTTTACAGTGTTGACGACGGCTTGTTACTTCAAGGGTAATTGATCCGCCACGAGCGAGAAAGTACCACGCTATTCTCGAGTATTCGCGCGGTAGATGGCCCACTGTTTGTTCGCCGTTGAGCACTTTGATAGCAAATTTGTATTCCTGTTTTCAGAAACTCAGATCCTGTTGCCTTTTTTGACAGTTATCTGATGGAAATAAAAATTATATTAACACGTCATCTAGCACACAAAAACATGCCTGACAATCCTCAAGATTTTACATTAATATAAACGAGCTTCCCAAATTTGTGTATCGGTCATAAATTTTTCCTCAAATGTCTAGGTTCATTGTAAAATTACATGTAATCTGTGCTTATATAGTTTCTTTTAACATCAATCATCATCATTTCCAGGTAATTGGTACAAGTTGTACCTTCAAGTAATATCCACAAATTTATATGATCATGACATTTGATACAAAACAAGTCTTAAAAGTTAAAAAAACTAAATCAAACATAAAAAGCAAATGTACTCAAAAATTTTATGTCTGACTAAGAATTATTGACAGGAAATTGGACTGACCTTTGTTAAACATAAGTTTTGCTTTTAGTTCATTTTCAGTATGCTGTAAATCTCTCCTGAGTAATGAATATTGGAGTGCTGAGCTTTACAAAAATAAAGTTCACATTGGCTTTGCCCAGGTTATTATAAATTATTCTAAAGAGCTGACAGAAGCACAATTAAAGCTAAAACTGATGTTTTGACAATCTTATACACTGGTACTTTAAACTTCGATTGGCAACTTTATTCAAATCAAAGTGCTCTGTGAGCAAACTCGTGAATTGACACATGATTTTTTAGACTATGTTTAATGTTATCTGGTTTAGGGAATTTTGTGGTTGATTGTCATATCTAGAGTACGAGCAGTAGTTCAGTGTTCGCTAATGTAGCAAAGAAACAAAGTAACGTTGGGATAAGAAGGCATTACAATTGAAATGATCATGCTATTACATTTGACAAGGTGGATGATGTCATATGTTTTAAACGTCTATCATTTTTGTTTCTGGTTCAAAAGAAAAGGTTGGAAGTAAATGTGGGTGAAAAGTGAAATTTACTGTCTTTCGTTGTAAATATTAGAAAATCAAGGCAATACTGTCTTAATGAAAACATTAACGATTCCCTTTTTATCAAATGAGACAAACGGGAACGAGTTTTGAGTGATATAACTAATCCAAGCCTGCCACCGTCATTTTGGATCTCCGCCTGGGTAGATTTAAGTCTCGTGCTTGGCAACGTATAATCAATAACAAGATAGAATTTCATTTCAGGCCTATTTATCAATTTTGCGGTGTGTAACTTTCGCATTTTAGTACGTTGTATATATGTTGAATCTTCAAATTGTCTTGAAACTTAAAAGAAAATTGTTCTTTAAAAATTCACTGAAAATCGGTAACTAAAATTGTTTGTTTAGTTGTTATTTGATTTTCGTGTTAACTTGTTATTTCGTCAGTCGCCGGCATCTTTTGTTGCTTCACACAGGAAAAAACACACGCGACGAAACGTAATGATCAATTTTGTCCTCAATCTCACGCCATAACAGAAAAAGCTTTTGAACATCTGTAAACTCCGAGCGCTTCGCAGTAAGTGATATTTTCAATGAATCTTCGGATTGTTTTCAAGTTCAAGGATTGTAAATTATAATTTTATGAAAAACGAAGGTTGTTCTGTTATTTCAGTGTGAATCCTTGCATGCCTGCCAGTCTCTGGCGCCGCTTGTTGAAACTAAAACGAAAAAAAAAAACTCTTTTAAGATTATCATTGGCTTCTTTTTCACCCCACCACTATTCTTAGCAACAAAGGTCGCAATTTCGTCTGTTTATTGCTCGCCAAAAATTATCAAATGCACTCAAAAGCCTAAAATCTAAAAAAAAGTTTACAGGAATCGACCAATCGAGTGAGCAATCGAGCGAGCGAGCAAGCGAGCGAGCGAATGGCATTCCCCACATCGTATCTATAACTCGCTCTTGCGCATGCGCGCAATTCACGAGTTAAAAAGTAAAAACTCAAAGCTTCTTGCAATGACATTTCAAATTTTGAAGCATAACCACCATAAGCTATTTAACAATGGAAAGGTTATGAAATGCACCATTTGGCAAAAACTATTTCATTGCGCTTGATCTAATTGTAAACCGATGGGGGTGGACAATTCCGAATGGATAAAGTCTCTTTAAGTGAATAAAAGTAAAACCTTTGGACAATTTTAATCCTGAGGGGATGGTCTTAAAAACAGTGTGGGGAATTTTTAATATTCTGATTGGTTGCTTTGCAATTTTTCTGTAAAGTTTGCTGATCAAATTTTTAACAACATACATTACAGGCCATTGCAGAGATCCATTTCAAAAAAACCTAATTCCCCACATGGTTTTTTTATGTTGGTATCTTGGGAGTCTTTGGACCAAATTTCAAGGCAATCCATAAAGTTTAAGTACCCGAAGTATTTAGAGGACACATTTGCGTAAAAACGAAGTAGGTCTTTTTTTCTTCCAAAGTTTTCCCAACAATTCATGCCTTTTGGTGGCGACATGTCAAGTTATATTCTGAAAGGCTCAAAAAGCTGACTGCCAATTAATAGAAACACATCTCAGTATATTACCAAAATGTTTCTATCAATAAAATTATTATGCTTAGTTCAACATGTAAAAAAGATTTCCAAAAAAAGGCCCTCAAAGGTCTGCTGTATCCTTAACTTCCTGCACTGACTTTTGTTGCTGCAGATTTCTGCTTTGCTCAAAAGGAGATTAGGGAGCTACATGTAGATTTATGGTTTTAATGCATTACCTTCTGTTGAAGTCAAATTAGACTTTTGTGTTTGTTATTCCACTTGGATGGGGAAAGCTGGTCAAAGCCTTGCTAATTTTGTTCTGCCTCTAAGACAAAACAGGAATGAAATCATGTCACCATCTACCCACATTGTCTCAGACACATTACCTCAGGCTGTGAGTTACGTTGCCTCCAAGTTTAATCATGTCAGCCCTTGTGTGGTCATGTTGCCCCCAGCTGTTACATAGCCTGAAGTGGTTCATTACCAATCACAATTATCCTAATATTTTAATGTCACTGACTGACAAAAAACATATTTAGTGAGTTAATTTGCCTTCTCAGACTTGATGGCTGATCCTCATGAAGTTGTTTGTAGTATGTTTTAGTTTTCCCTTTCATAAATGGTGTAATATTGGAAATTATTTTTTATCTCAAACAAATGGTTTGCATTAATATTCTGTTTACCGAATAATGAAACCTCACAGTCACAAGTTGATTATTTCACCTCACTCTCAGTCCACTTAATTTACATATGAGGTTTGTTCATAAGCTTGGGTTGGTGCTAATTTTTTGTTATTGTCCTGATCAAGCAAAAGAGTTTATAACAAGGGCTGTGAGTAAGACTTAAAATAGTTAAAGCAATAAGATTTTAACTTTTAATTAACATGAATCTAAGATTAACAGTTAAAGACTAGCTCACCTTGATATCCGCGTTCCCCGGTCGATCGACGCGGAAGTGAAGATTGTTGATGTTGCCGTAACTGATTCAAATTTCTCACCAAACACGGGCCAAGATTACATTTTTATCTTTTTCGATGTACTGATTTACCTTTAAAATTCCAAGGAAGTCTTATTACCATTGAAAGTCTGAAAGAGCACAGCAATTAAAGCTTTTCTGCGTGCGTGTTCTAGAGTGTGCTCAACAAAGTAGCTGGCGATCATTCCCATCACTCACTGGGATCTTTTCCGAGGAACCTGGGAAGAGGCGATGTTTTGCGTGACTTATTTGACTGGCAAAACAATTTCGCAAGTCACGCGACCCACTTGTCGGGGGGAAAAATGATCCTCCGCGGATTTCACCCCCCCAAAAATAATATAATTACCAAATATAATACAAACGCTGCTCAAAAGGAAAGTTTGATGGGGGGTGGTGGGGGTGGTGGTGTCCATATTCGCTGGCAGATTTGGACGGGGGGGGGGGTAGGAGGTCCAAAATCCGCTGTAACACCGGTACGGAGCACGAGGCCAACGACATTGAATAGTAAAATCTCCTCGATTTCGACGACTTCGCGTCCACTGTGGTCATACAGCTACACCCCTTAGGAAGTGGTGTATAGAAATATCCGGTATATGTGTATTAATCTTGTAGCTAACATCATCTGGGGCCCTGGCCACACAATACGTTCGTCCTTTCCAATTGATTTTTCCTCTCTCCACCATACCTGCCGACGTGTCTTCACAGTTTTCTACGTTACCACAATGTAACATGATCGTTTTGGCCGCGCGCTTAATGGGGACACTTTTTAGTTGCCAAATCGTACTTTCAATGCACAAAAAAATGGTCGAGGAGAAATTGCTAATTTCTAATTTTTATAAAGCTATGAACCAGGAAATGCATTGGCACTTTAAAAGACTTAATATACGAGTATCAGGAGATGAAGTCAGTATCTCACAATGTGTACCATGTACATGCAGCCACAATAGCACATGTCACCTAAGGAACAATTTCAGTTTCTCAAATAAGAAAGATATAATATAACTATGACTTAACTGTCACTCACTTGACAATTTTGAGAGTACAACCAATACAATACTATGTTAAATTAGTTTACATTTTAGAGTTATGGAAATACTTGTCAAACAAAGTTTCCCTTCTTCCACCAAACTCAACTGACTCTTGAAAGCTCTAATGACTGATTGTCAACCACAATGCACTATTTACATTAATCTCAAATAGAATATTTAGAAATTAAGGCAGGCAGAAGCCTGTCCCGAATTGACAAACAGCTAAATTCATTCACAGCATATGTTGAATGCCATGAAAATAAGAAAAATGTTGATCCTAAATCATGAAATTGATATTCACATTGTTTTTTTGCTTTTAGTGAAGACTTCAATGTATAGTTGAAGTTTTAAATATCTATGATTTTATGAAGAATTGTTGCATTGGGGACTTCTTACATTTGTATCAAAAGAAATGACAATCACCCTCATGAATTAATTGATTGCCTAGGCAGCTAATAACCAAGCCTAATAAACTAAAAAATGACAAAAAAACCTGTCTCTATAACTCAACAACATGAAAACCAAATTTTGAAACTCAATGCTGCAAGTCAAAACTACAATCAACAATATTGGACATCAAAAAACAACCTTAAATCAAAATATAACCAAATCCAACAATCAATTTCAAGGACCAGACACTCTGACTCCAAAGACAACTCCCAAATGTTCTCAATAATGTTGTGGAAGGGAGTTCCCATGTTAGTGAAGGAATCAATTTACCTTAGCTTGATTCTAAAAATATATTTGCTAATCTTTTATCCAACCGTTGATTGTTTGTACGTTTGATCACTACACTGAAGTCTCTTACCATTGGTCTGAAACCTACCAGACCAACCTATCATCTTGAAATGTGCTTTGTTTAATCAGGTTTCCCAAACTTGTTTTCAAATTTTGTCAAAAAAAAATGGATACAACTTAGGTACTGACTTCTCTAACTGAACAGATCTGAAGGAATTCTATCAATGGATGGACTGCTCTGGCCAATGGTAAGTTTCCTTAGTTTCAAGCAGTCTACTGAGCCAGTCCTGGTCAGTTACGTTTCCAGGTAGGACTCAGGCTCTTCTTCGTCACCAGAGTCAGTATCTGACTCTTCTTCCGATCCATACAATTTCTCCAGTTTTCATCTGTTGGCCATTTTTCTTCAGGTTTGACATTCCCATTGCGATCCTGTGATAAATCACAAACCAATACTCAACATTATCTTGTCAAATAACATCCCTTACCAAAGCTGTTGATATGGAACATATATGGTCCAAATATGGAAATGGTATGGGACAACATATGGCTAATCTATGAGCATTGCATGGTTTTTATATGGGATGTTAGCTCCCATATCAAACCCATAAATAGTGACTAGTGCCCGCCAAGTGCATTCTATTGTCTTTCACTATGGGATTTCTACGTATTTCGTAAAGTTCCATACATTCCCCATAGGATCTGGTATGGGAATGGTATGGGTCAGTCCCTTAGTGATGCCATATGATGGCTGAACATTCTCTATGGGATTGCTACGTATTTCGTAAAGTTCCATATATTCCCCATAGTATCCATTAGGGGAATGGTATGCAACAATCCCATACCATTCCCATAATGACCCTGGACCATTCTCTATGGGATTGCTATGGGATTTTAAAGTTCCATATCATTCCCATAGCATTCAGCAAAGCTGACATCTCATATGGGAACACTATGGGGTCCTTTGACTTCAGCCCCATATCTTTACCATATGATTCAGAAATTACTAAAGGGACTGTGAGGTTAAAGGCAAGTAATGGTGACATCATATTCGTCCATTGAAACCATATCTTTAATTGCATCTAAAATTTCTTGCAAAAAAAATTGAATAAAAATAACAAAAAACCAAAAATCTTATATTTCTTCTAGGTCAACACTATGAAACCAGTAGTTTTCCTCTCGCTCAACACTATCATTAACAACACTACTTTTTTTTATCAAGCAATACGACTTAACTTGCCAACTCTGTCAAATTGTTACTCTTCTTTTTGATCGACACTATAATAAGGTTACTGTTATTTTTGGCCACGACTATGAAACTGTTATTCTGTATTTTGGTCAACATTATCAAACAGAAATTTTCTTTTTGGTCAACATAATGAAATTGGTAAACTCTTGAAGTTAAACAGTTTTACAGTAATTATAAAAAGTGTTCATTCTGCTCGTTGCTCTCGTACTCTTGGGGGCCTTCTAGCTTCCACACATTTCATGTTTATCTTCTGTATGATTTGGCTCGGTTGAGGAGAGTCCTTTGAAAACTTTGAACAGACTTTACCTGAAAAAAAAAGTTTAAGTTAATATTAAGTCATATTTACATGTAAAACAGTACCCCAACTTATACGTGGAATGTTGCCTTACCAAGAAACAAAAATTGCTTGATTGGAGGTAATCAATTGTAATGGGTTCTGTTTTGTTTGCTCGATTTATAAAATTAATAACTTAATTGAAAGCTCAGTGACATTATTTTTTTTTTCATTTACTGGTGTCTTAATTATCTCTGCTGTGGCTAAGGGAGTAAGATTAAAACCTTTAGATCAGTTTTATACATTTTTTGTGGAAGTTTCAATCCAGGTTAATTGTAATGGGCTGCAATGGAAACTACTGGGATTCCAGTACTTTGTGTCCAAATAAAATTCTTTCTGCTTCAATTCTATATCATAATTATTGCATGCAAGTTTGTATTAAATTGCTTATTTTTTAAGGACAACAATGCCTTAAAAACCCAGTCAATTCAAGTTCTAATTAGTGAGTTAGAGATCCCCATGACTGCAAGTTATGTACTTATTTCTGAATAAAATAATTCAGTGTTGCACTACTTACCAACAAGGGCATCAATGATGAGGGGGGTCAACGGAATGTTTGCATCACCGCTTTTGCCTTTTCTGTCACTTCCCCTTGCACTTGCAATTGCAAGTGTTTCTTTGGTGAAGAATATGTCAACAACAGCGTTGACATATCCAGACCAGGACTTGAACGCAGAACAGTAGGCCCGTTGGTGAGGGTACCAGAAGACACTGGATCCCTCCATGACCTCTACCATCTGTAAATAAAAAAAACGTATACTAAGTTATATTTTAGTCTGTTTGTGACCTCTACATTTGGCAAAAATTATAAACAACTAAGGTGCATGTACTTACGGCCTTAACGTAGTAAACAGGCATACTTTTCGGATTACAATCATTGAAACTTGCTCTTGGATAGACTGATCAGTAAAGAGTTCTTTTCACTGATCTGACAACATGCATGCTTGTCGATCACTTTGTGCTTTCATAAACACGATTCAATCGAGTTGCTTACCTTCTCTTAGACGCGCTGGAGCACTTCTTTTCCTTGAATTTCTTTCCATCTTTTCTTGCAGTGGAAATAGGCAAACAAACCTTAAAACTCGCTCTGTATAAGTAACAAACTCTCTGAAGAAAGGCTTGCCGAAATGTGTGAAAAATTTGAAAAGGACGCGCATTTCGGCGTGGGTCTGAAGGGCTCTCGTTATTGGTCAATTTAACACCACGTGTTCTTGTGTTGAGTCCGAAAGTCCACTACGCACGCGCACTTGAATAACAACACGTATGGGGTTAACGTGTGAGGGACCGGGAACTAGACTTTAAGTCAACAAACATGGCCGACGATGGCGAGAAGGTTGCACGAAAACAAAGAGGTCGCTACCGAGAATACATGCGTCATTCTAATCCATACAAATTTCCAGCGGCAAGAAGACGAAAAGGCAACCTCTATAAAGCGAAACAATCATCAACTGGTACACGAAATGATTTAAACAAATGCGATGTTGAAGAAATGATTCCCGACACGCGACATGCACAGCCTCTTTGTACTGGCGATCCTGCTGAAATATTCGAAGCAGAAACAAACAGCATGATTTTAGGTGAAGACTGCAGCTATTTTCAAGTGCAAGACATGGAAGATTTAAGCACATTTGGATTGGAAGAAGAAAATAATTCGAGGATAAGCGGAGATGAATTTGAACTGTTTGATTCCGCGGATACTAACACTTTTTAACAAAGACGAGGATGCTTGCTCGGACATTTTCAGTGACTGTGAGAACCCTGATGAAATAGACACTGAATGCATTCCAGAACATTGTGGAGCAGAATCAGATGACATGCTATATTCGGGAGCTCCAATCACAAGTAACTCAAGTGTTGTGTTGTTGCTATCTTTCGTGTTTAAGCACAAGCTTACACGTGAAGCATTCAATGATTTGCTTGCAGTAATAGAGGCTCACTGTCCCCGGCCTAACAACTGCAAGACAACAGTAAACAACCTGTTCCAATTTCTTAGCAGAGCGAAGGGAAATGTTGTCAAGCATTACTTCTGTGGTTTCTGCAAGGCATATTATGGCAAAGATGTCAAAGGAAACTGTACCATTTGTGGCAAAAGCATCCAAAACAACGGTGGATTCTTCATTGAAGTGCCTATTGAAAATCAGCTGCTTAAGTTTTTCTCTGGTAAGTGCAAGACTAAGTATGTAATTGTGTTTATTATTATTGGCTAAACTTCAGAATACCCAGCCACTTTTCAAGTATTTTCAAATGCTACTACCACAGTCCAACAGTCGTCATAATTTATAACATAATATCGTTATTATTTTCATTATCTATAACAAAATTCTGGTTCTGGAGAGGCCTATTTGTCATGTAATTGGTGCATGATCAGGTTGGTACTGTACATGTACTGGTATCCAATGTCTGCATACTTCAAATCGGATACCTGTAATTGGACACCTACGTCATTAGCAAGTCAATCGACATCAATGGACAGTTTTTTGGGTCCGGGGAGGTGGGGATTTCACACAAATCATGTGCATTCTGATACAGGGATTTGAACCTGGAACTGCAAAAATTAATGCATGCCTCTTTTGCATATGAGCTGTTACTGAATACAATTTAAGCATAGATTACAGGGAAATGTAAAATGCTAGTATGCCCTCTACATCAAGAACGTTCAGCTATGTTTTATACAAGGGTCTCTTTTTCTTCAGATTCAGAATTTGTTGATGGACTAAAGTACCGATTTCACCGAGTTAAGAGGGCTGAAGACAATATAGAAGATGTCTATGATGGTTCCCTTTACAAAAGCAAGAGTGGTCCAGGTGGATTTCTTCTTGTATACATGTACATGCATTTTCTTTTGCAAATTTTAGACCAAAAATTGTCACTGGCCTGCCAATGCAAAGCAATGAACATCAACAATGATTGTATAAATTCAAATCACTGAATTTTTTTTGCATTCAAGCTTTGTCATCAGTCTTCAACACACAATCGGACGCATAAGGCCTTGCATTTAAGCTTACTGAAGCCTTATTACATTAAATTTTTGCACCACATTAATTTTGTGATTTTGAGGTTTATGCATTTCACAATTTTGCAAAAGGTTTTGTATTTTGAGTCACTTTTATTCTGTGTTTATCAGTGAGGTGATTTACCTTTTTGGCAATTTACTGTAAAAATTCTTTGACCTAAATATAAGGATTGTTGTACAAATAAGTTTCAAAAACTATTATGTTATCAAGCTTCAGGTCCGTTGACACTCACATCTTCAAAGTTAACTTCACTTTTCATTTTCTTTTGGACTTGCAAACTGTAATTTAACTTATTCTTTCTTGATTTTTACCTAATGCATCACATAATTTTCACATCATGTTATGTACACAAAACTTGTTTTTCATGCCACTTAAACTTTTCAATATTTTAAAATTAATTGCCAAATTCGCAAAGTTTAGGCATTGCAAAGATTTCATGTAATAAGGAACATGTAGCTTGTTATTTTCCTACTTACAGTCTGCAAAGATTTCATTTAATATAAAGCCTTGAATCTTTGCTACCAAACTTAATTTTTCAAACATGAAAAACTTTTTTGAAAAAAGGCCTTCAGTTCATGGTGACAATGAGAAGGATCTATTATTCAACAAAGTATGATGCACTATATGTAAGTTTCATAAAACTCAAGTTAACACTTGAATTATGACATGTAACACAATGACAATGCATAGGTGAACAGAAACTTGAATGAAATTTTCATCTATTTTTATTAGGGAAGCATGTCAGAGTGTTGCAAAGTTATCTCTTGACTCATGTAAAATATTCTTAGACTTTTATGGTCATTTCAGTTAAAAAAAATGTAGCCTGTCAGAATAATTAATGGTTTTTGCTCTCTGTTTACAATAGAGGACATTATTGTCTCAGTCCAATTAATAAAATTGTCAATTACTCAATGTGTGGACATGTGTTTTCCCATTGCCATTATGAGCATAGATATGTCCCATAGATTTCCCATAGAACTACTGTCATGGGAGATCTTTGGGAAACAAGAGCTGAAATGGTTGAAATATGGAGAGTGAATGTCCCATAGAGATCCCATACAGTTTTCACAATGGGAAATCTATGGGGCATGATGAACACCTGTCAGCTGGTATGGGTAATCTATGGTATACTCTTCATAATGAATGTCCCATATCAATGCCATAGGTAAGGACAGTTGTGGGAATTCTTATTGGTATGGGATGTGTATGGGAACCTTATTCCCATAGGTTTCCCATAAAATAAGAAGCCTTCTATTTTCTTCCCATGCATGTCCCATAGTTAAAAATTTGGTAAAATTTGGCCCCATACCAATTCCATATACCCAGGTTACCTTCCCATACCATTCCCATCTATGGGTCAGATATGGTCCAAGCAGTCCCATACCATTCCCATACTTTTGCTTTGGTAAGGGATACACCTGAACTCCAACTTGTTTGCCTTGGTTACTTTTTATACAAAGAGAAATTATGCTCTGAGTATGTTTGCTTGAGTTAATTTAAAACAACTTTTATATTAAGGAACATTCCTTGTAAGCAAACATCACAAGGCTCACCAAAATTTAGACATATTACAATTACATTCATGGTGGGGCCCATACTGATTATGTTATTAGAGAAATAAGCTGAAGTGTTCAAAGAATATACATAACATCAAAGTGACCACCTCTCCTAGAGTCTTGTAGGTACTTGACCTGACAAGCCCATGCAGAGAATACAACTTAAGGTAACCTTTTAAGGCAAAGGTTCAGTAGTTCATGTGAGAACAAGGAACTGCTGGTGTCTCCTCTTTAAAGGTTATGAATATTTACTTAGTGGCTCATCCACAGCTAGTACTCATTTTCAAACTTAGGAAACTGCAAAAGTGGACATTATTTGTGAGCATTTCAAATGCTGCAATATTTTTGTAGTTCAGCAGCTCATCAGCTTAGCAGTCGATCTGCTTAGTAAGTTAATATAAAAAAATTAATGTAAAGACATATCACCAGTAAGGGCAAGTTTTATTCAGACAGATGTAACCTTCATTGCTATTTTTACACAGGCTGATTAACATGAAATTCTTTGGATAGAGTAGGATAAAAACATGTTTGAACAAAGTAACTGCAAACCATTGACATTAGAGAATCTCTGCCTGCCAAATTTGAACCAGTATCTCTCTTACAGTGGTAGCATTCTTTCTTTACTACTTTTCAAGTGGAAGCCCTTGCTCATTTCTTTTCTAATCGACAATGTTCCAGGTAACTTTTGGTTAGGACCAGAGGAAGAAAAGGAAAATCTGTATAAAAGGAGGTTTAAGGGGAAAAATTCTGCTGTGCCTTTACAGCATTTTTTCAAAACCTAAATTATATACTAAACCACTGAGTTAATCAATCAAATAAAAATTACAGATTTATGCTAACCTTCCTTCTACAAAACTCCCAAATACTATCCTAGAAGCTCTTTCTAAGGGAATACTCGGGTATTAAAATTTTTTTCTCAAAGCGTCCAGAAACACACCACATTTCCTTTGAAGTTTAGCTTTTCCTCCATCAGAGAGAAGCTTCAGCTTTAAAGTATGACAATTTGTTTAACAACTCCTAAGAGCTGTAAATAAAACAAAGCGAAAAAACTAAGGTCTCAAATCATTTCTTACAGACAGATGCTCAGCTCATGGTAACTACAAGCAATTGTTTGCTCCCTAAATTCCTGTTTCTCTTACAGAAATCAAGACCACTTTCCAAAGGAAAAAAATACCTAAACGAATAAACAAAACTTGAAAACCAGTACTTGCAGATCTTTTAAAATTTAAGACAAGTGTAGAAAGTAGCTCCTTGATTTCTTCCAAACACTGACATTAACTTTCTGTCAATAATATCTGAAAACATGTGGCTGTCCTCACATTCATGTGCACAGAGTGGTAATCCATTCACTTTTGTTTTATCTTATTTTCTCCTTTTTTCTCTGGTCCTAATTATAAAAGGAATAGATTTATCGAGGCTAATGGGATGAAATTAGGAATGGAGTGTATCCAGTGACTGTGTTTCCACTGTAAACACACAAAATAATATTGTTTACGACACTCAAAAACAGACTTCAGACTTCAGCCTTTCTGAAACGTAAAGAACCTTACTTAAATTGGTTCTCTTTTTAACTGAAAAAATTACTTGCTTGCAAGTTAACAGATGAATGAATGGTAGGCACGAAGAATGACTGTATAATGTTCATATGTATGTAAGCCTTTTCAGTAATTCGGAATGTAAAACCTTTTTCTTGAAATCATTAAAATCATCAAAAAGCCACGATATTTGCTTCGCTTTGGATTTCCTCTCTTATTTTGGCATTCTTTCAAAATTTAATGAACGCTAGCTGATGTAAAATAGTTATTACTGAAAGTACCACCGTAATTAAAAATTCGAATAGGAAGAAAACTTCCGCACGGTTTAATATCTTGGTTCTTGCTCAACTTTCCACAATACTGGATAGTCCTTTACTGACTGACATACCGCAAAAGAAGCAAACTGAAAAATGTCTTATTTCATTGTGAACAGTCTTATCAGTTCTGTGTTCTTAATTTTTTGCGGGCTAATTGACAAACTGATTTTAAACGCCGAGAAACTAATGTAAGGTGGTCCAGACTCGCGCCAGTTCTTCCAGAAACACAGCAAGAGGTTAATGCAAACAAGAAAGCGACAGCGATGTAAACAGCGAAATAAAAATATAACTGCAAACCGTGGTATTTACACATGTCGCATGCAAGAATTCAACGAAATTACAACTTACAAGTATAAAACTGATTTGAACTGACTGGTGGTGACTTTTCATGAGATAAACGTTACTCTTGTTCTATAAAAGTAAATGAAATATTGCACTCGCTCCGCGAACTAAGGGCGTAAAATTCCTTAAAACAACATCACAGTAACTTGAACAGAATAGACATGAATAATGACTACATAAGCAAACTAAGATCACAAAACTTACGTGGTAATCTGTGTTCAACCGGGAAATGTTACTCTGACGTACAGCTGCACTCAAATCATTCACTTGTTGCCTTGTCATTTTAACATTAGAAAGCAACAGCACCGCCAGGTGAGGAAAACGGCTGAGATGTTGAGTGAGAACACTTACTCCTTCACCAAGAGGGTTATCTGACAAGTCGAGCCATCGCAGGCAAGGAGCCTGGTGCAGAGATCTGCCGATGACTGCGGCAGGTTTGGCTGTTAAATTGATATTATCAAGTACTAATGTGTCAAGTCTGTCAGTGAAGATGACACGAGACACCAGGGTCTCTGTCAACTGAGCATCTATGATTTCAAAGGGATTCCCAGAAATAAGTATAGAAAGCAGAGCAGTGAAAAGTGGTAAGCAATCAGCCAACATCTTCATCTCTTGCCTTCCTATGTGGGAAATTCTAATGCAACTCAAACAGGAAAGGCTGTGTGGAGTCGGACCAGTGATGCTGTTAGTGTTCTTAGTCAAATATGAAGCTGTTCCGCTGTCGTGTTCATTCAACGGATCACCAACACGCTTCACCTGAGTAGACTCTGTTGTTGGCGAAATGAGCTCTCGCAGCATTTCAGTCGGAAGAGTGTCACGATGGTTATCTATTTGATTAACATAAACAATGATTTTTCTCTCTCTCTTCAAAAAGAACTTTCTCAAAGGACGAGGCGGGAACTTCTTCAGCAAATCTGCGGCTTTCTTTTCGCCCGAACAGCTAAAAAAAACAGCATCTGTGTCCTCCACCACAGTGATCAAGTCTCGATAGCTTTTCTCAGAAGAATCTTTTTCGGAAGGAAAAAAGATAGCGTCGGGTATCATGCCAGATTTCAGCAAATGTTCATTTGCAGTAACGTTCAGCTGGTTGGAATCAAGAGACAAAATACCTCCAGTGTAAGAGGGAAACACTGAGCAGAGATCTCGCCTCTTCTCGGCCGAACAACAAAAGTAGCTATGCGAGATAAGCCCAAGATAAAGTTTTTGAATTTCAGACAACGCGGGTGGTACAGTCTCCTGAAGCAGATAAATAAAATCATGTTTCGACAAAGATTCCTTTCTTCCAACAGACCCTACATGATGGAAAACTGCGCACGCGGCTTCTGTTGACAGCTCACAGGCAAATTTGAGAACTTCATTCATCTTCACGATCTTTTTAAATGATTCAACTTTGGAAAGGCTAGGCGTACTTTCTCCTTTAATCGACAACACTTCCTCCCTAATGTGCCAGGCTGCAAGGAACTCCTGTACAGATTTATGAATGAAATAGGCCCCTTTCTCAGGATTTAGACTCGTAAGATTGACAATCTGGAAAAGCCCAACTTCACTTAATTTTTCAAAACTTCTTGAAATATTGCCGGGGAAATTGCTACAGCGTACGTAAAGACGGTCTTGTAGAAGTGCTTCCAAGGCAGCCTTTCCAAGATTACTTAAGTCTTCTTTAGCTTCTGTTGAGGTCACGTTCTGAAATGGCATAGGCTGTTGAATTTCACCTTTGTGATCTAGCATGGTTTGAATGAATTGTGTGAATATGTCGGCCCGTAATTTTGGCAGTCCCTCGTGATGTTTCTCTTTCCACAAAATACACAGCATCAGCAGGAGGAGAGGTATTTCTGCCATGTCATAGAGATCTTTTTCTTTCAGGTAGGACATGAACTCGTCACAATCTTGCTCACTTGCCATAAATTTTCTCGCATAGGTTCTTTTGCGTTCCCAGCTTTTGAAACCTTGAATTTCTAACTGAACGTGGCTCGGGCCTCTTAACTTGTCACATTCAAGTTGACGCGTGGTGACAATGACGTGACAATCTCTTAGTTGCTCACCCTTCCAAATTGCAAGGATGGGTGAGTGTTCTTCTGCAAAGCTGTACTCATCGTAGCCATCCAAAATAAGAAGCACTTTATCTTGATTGTTAATCATGTAATCATAGAGACTATTAACTGAGATCGGACCATCACTGGCCAGCAATTTAGACGCAAGTAAAACGTCGCGGATGTTTCTCACGTCATACACATCTCTCAACTTAATCAAAAGCAAAATGCTAAAGTTCATAAGGATTTCTGTTAAGGCTTTCGACCAGTCATATGCAGCCTTCTTACAAAACGTAGTCTTGCCAATTCCTGGCCGACCATACACAAGCATTCGTGTATGTTTTCCCTTCAACATGTCGGTATAGTCTTCAAGTTCCTCTTGTGTCACTCCGCTGGGCTTCCTGTGATCTCTCATCCAATTCAACGGTGTGTAGATCCCATTAATCTCAATGGAAGAGCTTTCGTCCCATGGAACGATTTTCACCTTACTGAAGGTGTCATAATAAGATTTTAGATTCTCTCGGCACTTGTCAACATTCAACAGTCCTGAAAAGTTGAGAAAACAAACATGAATTTTTATTTCTGGGATGAGTAAGCATACAACGCCAAGTTTTCCAAACCACACGAACCCTTGCCTACCGAACAGACGAAATTTTTTGGCGCTTTTCAGTCAAACAGAGGAAAGGGTGGGGCGAGCGCAAAGTCCGAGTTAAGTGCGAGGGGAGAAGCTCCAAAACAATATCTTATTTTCATTTTATGATCGATCATTAATTTTCGGCATTGAAGCAGCTGAAGTAAACCAGGACAAGAATAATAAATTGTTCTAATAAAAGAATAAGGAAATATCTTTTATCGTCTTGCCACGAGCGTTGGACAAAAAAAAATCAAGTCCTCCGACCTTTGGAGTCCGCGCTCAGACACTCCATTATTATAAGTATAATATGAGTTATTAAAACGTAAGCTTAATATGAAATTTCTTAGCTTGATAATTACAATACCTGCTAGCCTTATGGCGCCATCCTTGTTTCTCATATCTGATTTTTGCAAGTTATATCAACTGTGCTGAGAGCTTTAGATTGTGGTTGATTACTTTAAACAGCTTGAATTATTTAAGTGCAGCTACGACCGTCACGTTTGATGCACAAGTGCTTCCTTATGACTTAACAAATTTGTTTTACCAGTTCAGGTAACTTAAATGAAGCTAAGTATGTGACCAGAGGCATATAATTATGCTTGTGATGTTACCCAACAAGTGAGAATATAGGCTAGTTCCTAACCTGTGATCATACCCTCTCTCCAAGAAAAATGGCCGCCTGATCGCATGTTAGTGTTTTCCACGATGCCTTCACAAGGGCACAACAAGCTCTTTGAGAATATACCAGAATGAAGTATTTTATACCATTCACATGCATGGCCACTTTCTGTGTTGTTTTTCTCGAGTACATGGCAGCACTGCTCAAATTTACTGAGCTGCTTTGCAGGCGGTGATCTGAATTATCTAATTGTTTCTGTTATAGGTACAACAAATCAACATAGGAGGCAACTCTTTATCAAAACAATTTTAACATGGCTTAGTCATACGCAAAATAACTTTCAACTTCTTTCTACTTCCCCTTTTGCAGGAAAAACAAAACAAATAATTGCAAACAAAAGCTGGATGATATGCTATCAGGCAATTCTGATAATTTGAGCTTTGTTAGCTTTTTCCCTACATTTTTTTGGCAATAGTTGCGATTTTTTGCACGAACACACATCTCCAGCTCAATCAGCTGACAAAGACTGCACTATCTGGAAATTACCTGAACTTGTCGCTCTGTCATATTCAAGACTTTTAGGTTAACTTCTTTACATTGTGAATTTACTACGAATGCTGGCAAGTGTTTGTAAAAAAATAAGAGTGGTAGCATATATAGCTGATTTTATAACTGATTTTATGTGGCTTGTATTAGCTCTCCCCCCCCCCCCCACCTCACCTTCCCCTTGATATACATGAGTCAACTCTCTCTAAGACAGACACCTTCGGGACATGCATCAGCTGTCTGTCCTCAAGAGGTGTCCAGCTTATAGATAGTTCAAATGTACAGTAAATGACTGAAAAAAACAAAAACAGCATTCAGGGAGCAACACCAGGTGTCCATCTTATAGAGGTGTCCGTTAAGAGAGAGTTGAACTGTAATTAGCCTCCCCCGATATAAGCCCACTAAAAAACCCTTGCAAATCTGGCTACTGGTTTATAAGTGGCAGTCTAAAGATATGTTGCCAAATTCAACTTTAAAAGTATTTTGAAGTGAATAAACAGTGCAAACACATGTATTTATTTTTCAGAAGTAAACTCTGAAGAGGTGGTCAGGCCAAATAAAAGACCATTCAAGGTAAGAAATGCAGCAAAATCTTTCAAATTTTACATATTGAATCATTTTCTATTAATAAGGTTGCTCCACATTTTAAATGTCACCCACCTTTTTTAGACAGTTGGGTTAATTAGTTTAGACATGCAATTAAATCAGATGGTAATGGACACATGTTTAATCGTGACTGATTAGGTCAGTTAGTATATTTGTGGACAACATAGTTTTTTTTTTCATGTTTGAGGCTTTTCTGTGATTGAACAACAAAAAATAGAAATGAATCGACTCACAGAGCCTAAACCATTTTTGTACACGTACACTGTGCCTGTGACAATTATGGTACAAATTTATGTACAGGGTATGTGGACATTTCATGCAGGAGACATCCATCTGAGTGTGAACAATATGCGAGCCAGCAAGGCATGCGAGCCAGAATTGCCTGGTCCTAAAATAAAAGCTAACCATAAGGTACATAAGCCAACTTTAGGCTAACGAGAGTAATTTTAACGCTAACCAGAGTGTTGTTTTAGGCTAACCAAAGGCTAACGTAGGCTAACCACAATGACTTGCATGCAGGTTCGCATTATTCATGACCCGTGAAAGCCATGCTAGTCAGAAATCCCCAACCATAAATAAAGGCTAACCTCAAGCCACCTAAGCTAATTGTAGGCTAACCTAAATACTATTTAGGTTAACCAGACAACTATTTGCCCCAACAAAAGTATTATTAAAGTTAACTGAAATGGCTCACATGCCTTGCTGGCTCGCAATTTGTCAAGACCCTATCCATCTTCAGCAACAACCATGCTTGAAAATGCTTTTATTACCTTAAGTGTTGACAATCTTTAAAGTAATTAAGCTAGTGAAAGTTGCATTTGTTTTTCTTTTTTAGGCACACTAAACTGTCACTTTAACCCCCCCTGCTGCTAACAAAAACAAATATTCTGTTTACAAGTAAGATTCCTTCCCTAATTGCCCGGCGGGGGGGGGGGGGTACTCCAGATATTTTTGGGTAGGGATGTGCCGCTGGGACTTTGATACCCTTGCCCTATACTAGACCATGTTCAGCTGCATTTTGCGACCCTATGCTAGACTAGATGCGAAAAGTTCGTACCCTAATTCAGACATTTCTTAGCAAATTGAACGGTTCCAGGTAAATTATACCCTATTCTAGACCAAAATTCTCTGATTTCCATACCCTATCCTAGACTAAACTGCTCAAAAACCCTGCCCTTCACAGCGGCACATACCTATATAGCTTATATATGGGAGAACCCCCCGGGCCTAATTGTAGGCGTAGCATCCTATTTGTAGCACACCTGATCCCTAATAATATTAATAATTATTGTGGCTCTCCTGCAATACATTCCAAATCAGAGTCTTAAAGTCATAAGTTTGTTTCTGAACTATTTTTTTATGAAGCTCTGGAAGCCCCTCATGATCACATGAGGTTAATGAAGCTCCCCAAGTCGCAAGCTCACCCAAAATTAAAGCTCTTAATTATTATAATTATAAAGATCAGGTTACAGTAGTTAATAAACAGTTGTATGACAACAATTTAATTGTCTGTTTTGTTGCACAATTCTATCTCAGACATGCCACACATGTGGTGGCCAGAATTACAATGCAGCCAAGCGTTGCAAGGTGGAAGGGTGTGGGGCCAAAATCAATATTAAAACCTTTGACTGGGAAAAACTTGCCCAGAAAAAGAAAACACATGTCACTCAACAAAGGAAACTTTTGGAGTATCGGGTAATTACTGCAATGAATGACAAGTGGATTTGTTATGTTCATCCTTTAACTGCATGTAGCCTACATAATTAATGTAACAATGCATGCATGCATGCATGCATGCTTCATCAAAGCTGTGAGCTGAGTGAAAATTCTAAACACACTCTGAGCCTTATATTCAATACCTTTTAATTAATATCTTTGCTTGTGGATTACTCTGCTTGACTCCTTAAAAACTGTTGGTATATAATAATGTCCCCCCTTTTTTTTCTTGATGAACACTTCCTTTGTCAATTCCCAACAGACCGTAGGAATGAAAGAAAAAGACTTTTGATAACCAGGGAGTCTAATGATAAAAAAAATCCATTTTAATACCAGGTGGCACCCTGTTGTGCATGCACAGGCAGTCAGACGGTCTGAAAGTTCGTTTTAAACAGTGTTCTTTTTTCGCTCACTCTTTTTTCTTTTCTTCTTCAACTCGGGAAAAGGCAAAGCTATTTTGAGAGTTCAAAAAAAAAGAAAAAATTACAACATTTTCATAAGAAAGAGTGAGCGAAAAAGAGGCATTTTTTTAAAAAATAACTTAAACCCGTCCGTCTGACTGCGAGTTCAGTGCCTAACCGACTGAGCAAGATAGTTAGCTACACAGTTCAAATTTTATCGTGAAATAAAACTGCGGTCCTTCACGTTAGCGTTCGACAGGAGCGTTTTCGTAAAAACTTTTGGCGATGTCAACGTACCAAACTCTCAAAATGGCTTTGCCTTTTCCGAGTTGAAAAAGAGAAGGACAAAAAATGAGTGAGCGAAAAAAAAAAACGACATTTGTTAAAAAGAGAACTTTACCGACCGGCTGACGGCGAGTACAATGCATAACCGACTGTGCTACGAGAACATTCGTTAACACAGCTTATATTTTATCGTTAAATAAAGCTGCGGCAGTCCTTCACGTTAGCGTTCGAAAGGAACGTTTTCGTATAAACTTTTGGCGATGTCAACGTATCAAACTCTCGAAAATGGCTTTGCCTCTTCCCGAGTTGAAAAAGAGAAGGAAAAAAAAAGGGTGAGCGAAAAAAAAGACATTTGTTAAAAAAGAGCCGTACCAACCGTCTGACTGCGAGTCCAATGCCTAATCGACTGTGCTACGAGAACATTCGATTACGCGGCTTAAATTTTATCGTGAAATAAAACTGCGGCACTCCTTCGCGTAAGCGTTCGACAGGAGTGTTTTCGTATAAACTTTTGGCCATGTCAACGTATCTTTGGTTTTGTCTTCAATTCTGCCGTAGCGCGAGTTTGTTCAAGGATATTTTACGTTTGCTTAACGGTGTTTTAAACTCAAAACAAAAAACATGCTCTTTCTTTAAGCTGGTTATGAATATGCAAGTTCTCGGGGGCTGTATTGTTTTGATGAAACAAAAGGCTTCTTTTGTTTCGGCTTCATTCAATGAAAGCCGCTACGAAATTCAAGGTTTTTTGCATACGTTATTTCTCGAAAACGAAGCGCAAACCAGCGAAAAAAAAAAGCAAAAACAGTGTATATCGAGTAAAACTAAGTCCACATGCCAAAATTCAACTACTTCTGAACACTTTCAAAATGGCCGAAAAATCAAGGGGTCGTTCTTGCTCTGAGCCTTTCAATTGCTCTTGTATGTCTCTCGCTTAATTACCACTGATATATGAGATAAGTAATTTGCATTTTTGGCAGACTGCAATTTGCTGTTATGTGACTTATATGGCCATATTAACATTCAGAATGGGTAACTGCTGCATGTGTATGCAAAGCCATGTAATAAATTGTACATACTTAGCAAGAGGATGATCCATGTCACCTGATGCCATGAGTGCATGGCCCATTTAAAGATGACATGATCACCGTAGTATTTTTGAATATAATTCCTCCTTTACTTTTCATTTTTTTTTATAACAATAAATTACACACCTATTTCTATAAATGTTGCACCTGTGATCCATGATGCATGTTCCATGTTGAAAGCCAGCGGTGCACTGTGATAGACTTTGTTTGTAAGCGGTTTGTTCCACCGAGTTCAAACCAAAGTAATGATCATGATACTAATGATGATAACCATACTGTGAAATGTAAAATATTTATGGAATTCTCAGTTTTACTCCAATTAAGACCTTTTCCTAATTTTCTAGGATCTTTAATACATATATCTGTAAGTGACATATTTCTTGTTGATTGAATTTCAGGCAAATGTTTTATACCAACATCATGGTTGGGATGTTGTTGTTCTATACTTCAACAGACATGGCAAAGGTACATCTGTACACACTTACGGCACACCTGGTGCTGGCCAAAAGTTTGTTGGAAAAAACAAACAAAATGCATCAAAATATGGTCTTGTGACTACAAGACTTTACAAACAGTTTTCCAAAGGTAAGTGCAACTGACAATCACCACTATATTCGTTGTCTTGATAATCTTATGATTAAAACAGTACATTCCACCCAAAAGAACTTTCCATCCTGATCCAATAAAATTTCTTGTGCTCTTTTGCAACATGTCATAACACATGGTTTGTGGCAAAATTTTCCAAATGGTTTTCCTAAGGAAATAGAAAACCTCATAAATATACAAGGTAAAAAAACACTAGTCGTTTTACTCAGTAAGATCATTATACGCATGAAGTCTAAGAAGTCTGGCCAAATTTTTCATTGTATTTGACATTATTGTCAATTTAGGCTGAGAGATTGTTAATTATTATAACCATAATGATGGTGATGATGACTGGGGGATTACCAAAAAAGATGGGATGTGTCATTAAGTATACATTCAATATTTGTTTGAGTTTATTGTGAAAAAGCTAACAAACTGATAGCAGAATTCATTTATATAGTGAAACATGTGTATCCCTATTGCTGTAATCTCAAATTCAAACTCTTTGATTTTAATGTGTATCACAATTTGACTGTAACTAACATATTAGAACCTTCTTAAATTTGCTTTGCATATTTTTCGGTATTTAATTTCTGCCAGAGGGTTCTTTCACATGTAGTTTAATGCATTTGATCTATGTACTAAAAGTTTTCTGTTTTACTAAGAGTGATCAGGATTAAATAAAAAAATCTGTGTCTCCATTATAGAGTTTCATGGCAGTGAACACACGATTGATGACGAGCCAGAGGATCCGTCCATAACTGTTTCCGTCAAAAATGGCACAATGTCCGTTGTTTGTACGGGTGTGAAGCCAGTATCACAAGATGGGAATGAGGCTAATGAAAGTCAGGAATGTAGTGCTGAACAACCACAGCAGATGGCTGGTGCGGGTGGTGCCACAATCATCAATCAGGTCCCGGCAGATATTGCACAAGAACAGCAGTTGGATGGTGTGGGTGAAGCAACAACTAGCAATCAGGTCGTGGCACAGAGAGCTGGGCCTGAACAGGTTGATGAGGATGGTAGTCGGGGAGGTGGAGCTAGGCATGGGTAGCTGGATGATGGTAGTAGTTGGGCGGGTAGAGCTTGCAGTGGCCAGGTTGATGAATGTGGTAGGGTGGCTGGTGGAGCTGGGCCTAGACAGTTAGATGACAGAAGTGGCCTTGGGCAGGTGGTAGACACTGTTAGTCAGGCAGGTAAAGCTGGAAGTGACCAAGTACATGAGGGTCAGACTCTGGCAGGTAGAGCTGGACGGGGGCAGGTGGATAATGGTAGTAATCAGGCACGCAGAGTTGGGCATGATCAGGGGGATGATGTTGGTAGTCGGGTAGGTGGAGCTGGGCGTTGTCAAGTGAATGGTAGTTGTAGTCGGGCAGGTGGAAATCAAAATGGGCAGGTTAATGATTGTGAAGGCAGGGGAGTTGTGGCTGAGCGGGAACAAGTACCAGTGGGGAAAGAGAGCGACGCAGTTGCCTATGTCGTTGATGGCGAGATTCTTTCTGTTGGCATTGTGGACAGAAATCGTGATACTCTTCACGGTCATAAAATTGAGAGAGAGATGGTCTGTGTTTTGATAACATACCTCACAAAGCCCCTTGTCCCTGCACCACTTATTTTAGGAGATCCCGATGAAAACCGCCACTTGCAGAAAGGAATGTTCTTCGTTTTACCTGCTGTTAATTTGTTCAAGTGTGAGAAGTACATTGCGGGTAAAAAAGTTGTCTTACGTAAATATATCTGCAGCAACAATCTTGGACAAAACTAATTGTGACAAACACATTTCATACATGATTTTTTCGCTAGTGTCTATAGTACTTGAAAACGGATAAGAAGTATTTATTCCCTATCCTTCTACTCAATGGTGTTTCTTAGGGTTTGCGATCCACCAGGCTTTGTTTTCACTGCACGACAACGTTAACAACCTTGAAATGGGGAAACCCGTAAGGGGGGGGGGGTTGAAAAAGTGAACTGTTGTACCTTAATAAGTGGAAATGTGGCCAAGTATCTCAACAGTTGCGTCCAAGATTGTAGCAAGTGGAAGCATATTGTAATGCGCTTTACTTGTTGACAGTTTTTTTACTTTTGCTGTTGCCGACGGTTTTGTTTTTTTAGCTTTAAATCATGCGATTGTTAGCGGGAAAGCGAGTGGCGTAACACAGTGTCAGTGGTTTATTTAAAAAGGCTCGAAGCAAAATAAAAGGAAACTCAACATCTTCCAACTTTTCGTTCCTAGTGATAACCTGGCCTTGAGGTGATGTCTCAATTTTTTGTTGCCAGAATTGTGTTTCCTTAGAATCAGGTTTTCAATAAACAGCAAATAATTATAATAAGTTGCAAGAAAGCAATAAATCTCGATTAAAGATAATGTTACTGAAGTATTAAAATAGTTTGTACTGTTTTAAAAAACGAACATTATTATCCCTCCCTTGTTCAAGTGATGGATATTGTCAACTGCGGCAAAAAAAAAAATAGTTTCGTTGAACTATTTTCGACTTAAGTCCCGTATTATTATTATTATTATTATTATTATTATTATTTTCTTCAGTTGCATGCCAAATGCTAGTACATCGTTTGGCCTAAATATATAACCTTTGGGATGCATATGATGAAATCGGGACTCTATTTGACAAAACCGTTTTCTCGGCGTAGTTGTTCATAAAAGACCTTTTCCAACCTTGGCCTAGATATATAGCCTTTGGGTGCGATATGACGTAATACGATACTTAATTCGCTCACAAGTTCAAAAAACCTTTTTACAGGTGATGATAGCAAAAGCAAACAAATAGCAGAAATTGGCCCAGATATGGCACCTCTGGGAGGGACCTCATCGTTCGCAAACAATCCATCAAACCCGTTTATTAGCGCTAACGATGATAGAACATTTGGTCGCAAAGGGGGGCGCATTTGCATTTATTTGTCTAATTCAACAACGACTGAACATGGAAAGGTATATTTTCTAACTTCCACATACACCTAATTGCAACAACGTTGTCGTAGAAAAAAGGGAAATAGGAATTGGTTTATCCGTCTAAGTTGGCCGCATTTACGTTACATTACATACATTTACAGAAAACTCACGAGTTTTTCTCTGTTCACATATTCGTGTATAGTAAGATAAATTCATTTACGTGTGTGTTAAGGCCGTTTCTTCAGGCGAATTTCAAACTTGTATTTATAATGCCTAACTTTAATTCCTATTTGCTTTTTAACCTTTTTCTTTTTTCTTTGATAATGTCATTGCAACTGACTGTAATATTGCCAAATGCCACAAAAGACATGATTACACTAGACAAAAAGGTCCCACCAAACAAGAAAGAAATTAACGGGTATTTTGAGCAAGTGGTACAGGACGGCAAGGATGGAAGTGGATTATATTGCAATTAATTTTTTGACAGGAATCCTTTATACCATCTGTTGCTTACCATCTGTTAGCCTTTCTTTCTATCTGTTGATACTTCTTTGCTTTCACCACTTTTAGCATTTTTCTCCTATCCTAGTGCAACACAATAGCATCACAATTAAAGCAAGCTGCAGGCTATGCGTATAAAGTTATATATATCTTGCGTGCAATTGTCCCTTAAGGTCGCGGTGGATTCATTAGGCAAAATATTGGCAGGGGTATTACTTTTAAATTCCTAATATCATGAACAGTTCAAAGCCGATTTCGTCAAAACTTAGCAGACATATTGAAGAATTATCAAAGTGCATAAACATTGATTTATATTGAGTGGATGGCGTCTGAGGGCAATGCAGACAGCAACTTAAATTAAATTTGTTTAAAATGTGATTTTGTGTCCAGGTTTTCACCCCGAAGACGAAGACACAGACACAGAGAAACTTGATTTAACCACTGAGTGATCTATCACAACATCTATTGTGTCAAGTCAGAGCCCGATTTTTTAATTTCAAGTTTCTTTAAAAGATATTTGCCTTTAAAGGCGCAAAATTTATGATGCGAGAATTTAAAGGCTTCAATCTTACCTTCTAAGGCTTATTTTGAAAATTCGGCCTCTGATATGACAATCTACAATATGTCTAGTTTATCCCCCTGCCGTGTCAGCTCGTGAAATTCTCTGTCCGCGCTATATTCTTGGACACAAAATTGCTTGTTTTTACGCTTCCGAAGGCTTTCCGAGCAAACACGAGGGAGCTGATTAACTCAAATTGTGATTATGGTAATTTTGGTAAAATTTTGCTGCACGGACCAAACCAAGATAAGTGCACGCAGAAATCAGCAATACTTTGAAATTCGCTGCACATATTAATAGAATACACCACTGCGCGGCGTTTTGAGAGTAGTAGCTGAATACATACAGTAAGGATTTTTTTTATCAACTCATACTTTATTCCTACTACCAGTATTAATTACACGGTAAATCATACAAAATAAAGACTACTTTCGCTTGGAAATTAAAATAAGATTTCACTATAGCCGTATGCGAATATGGCCCAATATTGGATAAAACGCGTCTACTATGCTACCCTTTCGTGGCAAATATTCCAAAATTAAGACCATTTCGCAAAAAATTAAAGTCAAGTTTTTCAAAAAAACGCAAGCGAATATGGCCCAATCAGTGGATGAAGGGCAGCTACAATGCTTCCATTCCACGGCAAATCATACAAAATCAAGACTACTTTGCACGGAAATCAAAATAAGATTTGATTATAGCCGTATGCGAATATGGCCCAATATTGGATAAAACGCGTCTACTATGCTATCCTTTGACGGCAAATGTTCCAAAACAAAGCCTGTTTCGCATATAAATTAAATTCAGGTTTTCACAAAATCGCCTGCGAATATGGTCCAATCAGTGCACGTAGAGCATCTAGAATGCTTCCATTTCACTGCAAATCATACAAAATCAAGACTACTTTGCATGGAAATTAAAATAAGATTTGATTATAGCCTTATGCGACTATAGCGACTAGTTCGCATAAAAATTAAACTCATGTTTTCACAAAAACGCATGCGAATATGGCCAAATATTGTATGAAGCGCATCCAAAATGCCACCATTTCACGGCAATTGTTCCAAAATCAAGACTATTTCGCATAAAAATGAAAGTCAAGTTTTCACAAAAACGCCTGCAAATACGGCCCAATATTGGCAAATGTTCCAAAATCAAGACTATTTCGCATGAAAGTTAAATTCATGTTGTCGCAAAAACGCAGGCGAATATGGCCCGATATTGGATGAAGCGCATCTAGAATGCTGCCATTTCACGGCAAAAGATCCAGAATCAAGACTATTTCGCATGAAAATTAAAGTTAGATTTCATCATAGCCTTATGCGAATATGGCCAAATGTTGAAAGAAACGCATCTAGACTGTATTTCGCGGCAAATCATACAGAACCAAGACTATTTCGCATGGAAATGAAAGTAAGATTTGACTATAGCCGCATGGGAATATGGTCCCGTACCGTATGAAACGCTTCTACTATCAGTACCCTTTCACGTGGAATGATCCAAAATCAAGACCAATTCGCATGAAAATGAAATTAAGATTTCACTATAGCCGTATGCGAATATGGCCCAATGTTGGAAGAAACGCATATAGTATGCTGCCATTAATTGCGCTGCAGATGATCCAAAATCAAGACCATTTCTCATGAAAATTAAAGTACGATTGGACTATAGACTTATGCGAACATGGCCCAATATGGGATGAAAAGTATCTAGAATGCTGCCATTTTACGGCAATGATCCAAAATGTTCCAAAATCAAGACCATTTCGCATGGAAACGAAAGTACGATTTGACTATCTTCGTATGCGAATATGGACCAATATTGGATAAAACACATCCAGTATACTATCATTTCCCGGCCAATGTTCCAAAATCAAAGCTCTTTCGCATGATAATTAAAGTCAAGATTTCTCTAAAAACATAGGCGAATAAAGCCCAATATTGGATGAAGCGAAACTAGAATGCTACCATTTCACGGCAAATGATCCAAAATTAAGACTATTTCGCACGGAAATCAAGTAATATTTGACTATAAAAGTATACGAATATGGCCCAATGTTGAATGAAACGCGTCTAGTATACTACAATTTCTCGGCAAATGATCCAAAATCAAGGCTATTTCGCATGCGAATTAAAGTCAAGATTTCTCCAAAGACATATGCGAAATAAAAATTGTCCTGGCGTTTGGTCTAGATACATAGCCTTTGAGAGGGATATGGCAGACTTGGACCAATTTGCACACAGTTTAACGAAGCATTTTTTTTTTTTGAGTAGATGGCCACTGTTGTCAATGTCCACCGTTTGGGCTAGATATGTATAACCTCTGAGAAGGATACAGTCTAAGCTCTCGTAAGCGGACACCCTCGGTACGCGAAAAAAGTGTCCGTAACTGGAGCTGGCCGCTTACGAGAATGGTTCTGGTAGGCGGCCACTAGATGAAATGGCCGATTACAGGAGCTTGCCAAGCTAACAATAAATATTGGAAATATACCAAAAAATTTATTGCGCCCTGGCTATACAGTGCTACGATAGTGGCGATAACTAAGTACTAGGACTGCCCCTTAGTGATTTACAGTTGTAACCAACACTGAAAGCTATGCAGTTTACAATATTTAGGAGTGCCTTTCATGATCAGGCCCAATTTCTCTGTATTTCTTTTTTAGGGTTTCCACTTACGGGAGCTGAAAAACAAAGGAACCGTACAAGCGTATCCGCGGCCGCTCACTGGAATGTCCGCTTACGAGAATGTGAAATTTGCAGTGTTTGTATGGGAGTTAAGCTGTCCGCTTACGAGAGTCTGTTAAGAGAGCTTCCACTGTATTATAGAATAGGGCACCCAATTCGCACACAGTTAACTAAAACCTTTTTTTGAGCTGATAGCCATTGTTGTCAATTTCCACCGTTTGGGCTAGATATGATGGCGTTAGAAGACAATTTTCATCAATTGGACTAGATATATAGCGTTTGGGAGGGATCAGACGGAATACGGCACCCAATTTGCACAGTTCAACAAAAGGTTTTTATTAGCTAATGGCGATAGGAGACAATTTCCATTATTTGGGTTTTATATACAGTCTATGTGAGGGATACGACAGAATGTCTGACTTTTGCCTTTATTGGAACCATTACACTCAGTCTTGAGCGTAGTGCATGAAAGATGATTAACCACTTGTATTAACCTATGTACATCGAGGATACTTAATGTCATTAAAAAGAAATAAAACACAAATTAGCGTAGGTGTCATCCTGTAGATCCAAAACTGTTTGGCAGACACTGACAAACTGATTCAAGCTGCTTTGATGGCCCAGTAATAATTCGGCACCGTGGAGGCCATGTCGGTGTGTATCCACCAAAACAATGGACGAATTCCCGACTGGTATAAAGACAACTGTCTTCTCGTTCACTATTAACAGGGCAGCATCACCGTGGTCCCGTGCACACAGCCTTCTCAACTGGAACAACAACGTCGTGGGGCCATGTTCATCAAAAACGCGAACTGGCAAAGGGGAGTCAACTGAGACGCTTACACACGGTTGCGCGACGGTGGCAGCCTCTGACGCAGACAAGAAGCGTTGCGGCAAGCTTAGACGACAGCGGTCGTAAAGCCGGTTTCCTACTCTAATAGCGGCACAAAGAAGTTTGACCCACAGAGGAGACAGCACAAGTGTCGGTTGGAGATTGAGACCTTGATGCCATGCGCCATGTGCAAGGATAAGGGCTATAACACTGCAAGCCGAACTACCATTTCGGCCGTCAAGTGTTGATTGGCTGACTTCAGGCGGGAATTTCCATACGGACAAGTCATTCTGAGTAATGCTTTCCCCGAGGACTTCAAAATTGTCATCTGTTGACGTGTCGGTGTCAACGGCATCATTGTCGGAATTAGCAATATAATGCTCATATTCCTCTTCGACATCGTCATGGTCAGAATCATCACCTCCATCCCAATTGTCATTGTCATCCTCATTGTCTTGGATATTTAACGAATCCTCATAGTCACTACCAGATAGTGCTGTTTGAAATTTAGAGGCTGCGCTGACAAGTTGAAGCTTGCAGAAAGCGATCCCTTTTTTAGCATAGGCCAACTTCCCTCCAATAATTCTTGCGTCCACCGACACAGTTCTATAGCTGCCGATCATTTCCTAAAAAAATAACAAAAATGGGCACGTTATATAGCCAAAAAGGGTTGAACTGTATGTATTGTGTACTCGAAATCGCTCTATAATCATACGCGTCATTAAAAAGGACTTACACTTGCAAAGCGACAGACTGATTTGAAAGTCAATACTGTCACAGCAGACAGAACCGGACGACATGAACTTCGGTTGTCATGAAGTCACTTCTACGACAAAATGCAAGAAAGGGAAACGATTGGATCAACGTTTTAGCCAGTAAGGTGACAACAATTTAGATTGTTTTCGAGATACACCAGAAGGCAGCCCATTAAAGTGCTAATTTCTTGTTACAATGTAAGTATCTGTCAGACTACGCAAGTACGTGCTAATTCTTTTATTGTAAGGTCGGACCAGACCTCATCATTAATTAAAAGGTCGGGACCCAGTTATTCGAAGGTTGGATAACACTATCAACCGGATAAATCGTAATGCAGCTGATGTGACAAAGCAAAGCATGATATCCACTGCATAAACTAACTGATTTTTCCAGTGCACAGTGTTTTCCATCGTTTAAACACTACGCTCAAGGCTTTGCGCATATGACAAATAAAAGTTTTTCTCAGTCCTACATTCTCCGACTCCACAGATGCTTCTTCGATTTCTGGTGGTCCACGGGCATCAAGTGGCCTGGAAAGATCTTAAAAGGAGTAATGAACGAGAACAAATCAAATAAATCTATTTTTTCGGTGAAGAATGGTTCTCAACCGAAAACAAATTACAGTAGAACCTCTATTAAGCGGCCACCCTCCATTAAGCGGCCATTTTTTTAAGTCCCAAATTATTTCAGTGTCTCTAAACTGCAGTATTCGATACCTTTATTAAACGGCCAACCTCTATTAAGTGGCCAGTTTTCAAAGTCCCGAGGGTGGCCGCTTAATAGAGGTCCGACTGTATTTTCAACTGATATTTACTAACTGTCTAATTTTCCCTGCAATTCCTCTGCGATCTTTGTAAGGTGGGGAATGCTCACGTCCATGTAATACGCAATGAAGTTGGCCATCTCCTTTTTTACCAGAGCAACTTCCTCGTCCCATCTCTTCGCTATCTCGCTCTTCTCTAAAATTATTCTCTTGATCCGTATCGGTGTATCTGCGATAGCATTATCATTAAAGAGAGAAGCAGGTAAACAAAGTACAGTTTTTACACAAATTAAAGTGTAGTGAAGTCTTAACAATTTGAGAAATGTCCCGACGCGACTGCGTAGCATAAAACATTACCGTACGAACATAACAGAAGATATGGATTGTGAACATTAGACAATCGCTGTTGTAAGTGCTATAATTGAAGCGCAATAGACTATGGAAAAACGGAACAAATATTTAAGTTAGCGTTGAATGCTGTTACTACGCAAAACAACTTCGACTAACATTGTTGCAAATTATCACGACCATGTACTGCTGTTTCGGCCTATTTGGGCCTCATCAGCACGGCGTAGCAAACCACCCAGTGTGAATGCGCATATATTAGTAACAAACTATTTGTTTACTAAAATATGTTTACAAAAGTAAAAGCCTGAGTAATCGGCAGCCGTGGACAGCAATCAGTACATGTCTTCAGCAAATTAAACAAACACTACCACATAACTCAATTGAATGGAAATTTCATAAATGAATATGGATCATGCCTCACCTGCATTTCTTCCCCATGGGAAGTTTCCTTCAATGACTTCAGAGACAGAACATGTACACTGCAGGTTGGCGCCTTGAACACCCTGTGTCTCTTCATTATACCGTTGTATTTGAGAAGAAAGTTTGGCTTTATCCGCAGAAATTTTACTATGTAATCGTGTGCGTTGCTTGGATGATCTTGAATGGAATTAAAACAATTGAAAGGAGGCAATATGACCCCAAATCAACTTAAAGTGCTTATAGTATTACAATGATGTTTAAAACAAAGATGTGACCTCAGCTTAAAAAATAAATAAATCTAAGCAAACGAGCGATCGAGCGAGCGTGCAAGTGAGTGGGTGAGTGAGAGACAGTGAGTGACGGAGTTGGTAGGTTGGCAGGTATAGTATGGATGGATGAATTTTACCAAACATACCAGCCAGTTTGTTCATGGATTGAGTAGTCTGCTCGATAGTTGAAACCAACATCTCTATTTCATCTTGAAGCCGAAGACGGCTAGAAGTACCCTGCAAGGCTTCCACTTCTGTTTTAAAAAAAACATATATATTGTCATTTAGAAGTGACAGAATTTGATCAATCAGTTACCAACCTGGGTTACCAAGTAAACCTATTTTCATAACCTAATCTGAACTTCAAATAAAATATTTAAAAAACCTGGATAAAAATGGGAATTGGTAAGCAGTATATTGAAACTTCTGCTCCTGATTTCAGGCTAGCCTAAATAGCAGAAATGGTTAGGCTGAGTAGCATTTAAATTGGCCCCAAGATCACTGACTAAAAAGGTGATAGCTACTGATAAACAATTGCAAACATTGCATGATAGCTATATATATAACATGATACAGACATTTGTTTCAGAATTGACTCTTATAACGCTTGACTACCATTAACTTGCTAAATAGAATTTCCCTTGAGCTTTATTTACTGTCATACTGATAAACTCTGTATTTTGTTTGAAAAAAACAATATCTCATAAATTAGAGCTGTGTTACAAGAGTAAAATTCTGTTTGTTGTTGACGTTGTTGCTGCAAGTAGAAGGTATTTTTCAAATGACGTTATTGCAAAATCAAATAATACAAAAGATAAAAAAGCTTCCTTACCATGTGCATGACTAACAACAGCACGTTTCCACTCGTCTGCTTTAAATTGAGCCAATGGGACTTCATAACGTGTCAAGAACTTCATTGAATTCTTTGCGTGATTCAGTTAGCATTTTAGTAGCCTTTTCAAGCAATAGACAAGTGAAAAAACAATAAATCTTAAATGAAACTGACTTTTTTTCTTTACTTACTATGGTAGAGCTCTTTGGAACAAAAAATGTTTAGAGAAATATTTTATCCTCATCTAGGGTTGTACAAGGGTCCTTGAAAAATGATGGGTCTTGGCAAATTATTAGTTGTTACAAAAGACTACCGGTATGTGTATATGTATGTATACTTGCCTGTATACATGTCTGTAACTTGTAGTTTGAAAGCACAATAATCCTTAATTGCCCTTCTGATTTATCAAGACATAATTTATTGTAAAACGACGTACAGAGAGCTACAGAGCGCTGTAAACAACTTTTGCCCAGATTTCTTCAGTTGATCACGGTGTCTTACAATTGAATTTTGGAATCGCAGCATCTCAGGTTCCGTTTTTACAAAATAGCTAAGTCTTTGTCTCGGATTTTGAACGAGGGCCTTGGCGTCTCAGCTTGTCTTGGATTTTACCATTCTACACCCTTTCATCTGTACACCACATTTTCCTTACTTATAGAAAATTAGTGTAGAGCTCTTTCCACCACCAACAAAAAAATTTACAGAAAAAAAAAATCATGTCTTCATCTGTACACCACATAATATACATTTTACCCACACGAGTGTATCGCCGCGCAAGACTCTGTACCATTCCAACAATTTTTCTTTTGTTCCACCTCAGCGCATGCTCAGTAATGAGCTCTTCTCGATCTTGAAAATTGTAATAAAAGAGATTCATGGTAAAATAATAAAATGACTTAGATTATTTTCAATTCGTACTGTATACTTGAAAAACTTTGCACTGTATAAGATTAACCAAAATGAAAGTAAGCTGCTACTAGCTAGTCAACCTCGTAAGGAAAGGAACTGTTTTAAACACACTTTATTACTGCATTATTGGTTAAAGTTTCAACTCACTCTCAGGAAGCATGTACTTTGTAGTGTTTCCACAACGAGACATGTGGGAATTGATCTGTTCCACTTCCTCGCCAGTGGAGCAGGCACTTCCATCTTGCCATCGGCCTCCCCATATGACCTGGCAACAAAAATTATAATAGCAAATTTTACAGTCAGCGCGAATCATTCAACATGATGTAACTTAGAATTTGCTGTCCCAAACACAACCCCTTTCTGATATCACATTTAATTTCTATTTTTGATATACTACCTGGCATGTCCAACTATGAGCTTTTGCATGCATCACAGACAAGGCTGGTTTCATATCACAGTTTTCAAGCCCACCAGCTTTTGTAGCCCACTTCCAGTACTTGCAGACAATGTCTTCCCAGAAATACTTGACACCAGCTGGTATCATTTTTTTCTGGTGTACAAAGTTTGCATAGCCATACAGCTCTCCCTGGAACATGTTCACTGCCCACTGAGCCAAGCCATGTCTGCAACCTACGTGATTATATAAACAGAACTCTCGATAATTATTAGTACATCAAACACACCCTTATCAACCACATGTTTTCAACAAGTTACATTTTATTCTGACTTGCAATTTCCAGTCCAGTCTCGTCCAATTTGGCTGCCTTTCTGCCATGATTGTTTGCAGCCCTCCAGTGTGAGTCACCACATCTATTATCAACGTCCTGTACATTGAAAACCCATAAAAGCATCATGTCATGAGAATAAACTCGAACATAGTGACCTAAGTTTTTATTTTAAAATTTGGAACAGAAAATGCATTTTCTAAAACCTTAGATTTGGACTTCTTTGCATAAACTGCCTTCAGGTGGCTGTCAACGTCGTGGTTCTTGGCAATGAACAGGTCTCCATAATATGATGGCCTTCTTTGACTAGGTAAAAGACAATTCAAACACAATTTATTGTATTTAATTTTAATATCACTTTCTCTGAATTGTTATTCTGATTCCAACACACACAATTTTAGTACTGCATTAAGATATACAGGAGGCAAAGTGTTATTTAATTTTAACATCAGTGAACAAGGTATTTAATTAAAAAGGCAGCCCTTGATATGCTTCAGAAATTCAATAATAAGGCAGCCATTAAATTAATGTTGAAAACGCAGGCTCGCATTAAAAGAGATAGTATTCAAAAGATTCATCATAAATTGAAATAAGCAATGACCGAGACAAATCACATTGCATTAAATTTTTTTCAAAACTTGGAATTAATAAAGGTAGCATTTCACTATTACACTACAACATATAAACATTGGTTTTTCACTATTTAAATAAAACAATTCATCACACCACTATTGAATATTTACCTTCCTGATGTATTGTAACGATGAAGTTTCATATTGCCATCAACATGGCATGAATGCTGAAAAACTGAACAAGGAGGGCACTTCATCCAATTTAGTCCTTGCAAACAATCTAACTCATATTGCAAGAACTTCCACTCTTTGAATGAACGAGAGAACGCAGAATTATTGATGGTTGGTGCCTGTCAAAGTAAATAACTTACTAGTTAAGTTATATACAAAAATGGATTAACACTGTCCTAGAATAACATGTGCCAATGAAGCCATGTATTTTTAAATGTACATTTTTAAAAGAAATAAAAAATAATGTGTAACATTAAAAATTATACATGTATGACAAACCCTGATTATGACAAAACATCGGTTTTTATGATATTCTAATACATGTAGTTTATTTTTTACCCTTTTATATGGTATCTTTACATGTTCTATGGCACTTAGTATCACTGCGAGTGACTTAGTATCACAGTGTAGCTATTATTCAGTTTATTGAAAATAAAAAGTGGAATCATGTACCCTTCCTTTTGTTACAGATACGTCCTCGAGAGCTCTGATAAAGGAGCTTTCTGAGCTCCCAGGCATTCTCTTTTGAATGGCATCCCATAGACGAAACAGCTGCTGATCAAAAAGATAGCTTGTGTCTGTTGGGCTTCCTGGCCAATACCCAGCCTGAACCACGTCACTAATGGACCTGGATGGGGTAACAGCATCACATCGGCTACACTGAATGCTGAACTTGTTTAAATCAAACCTTCCTGAAAGAGAGAAAATATGTGCTAAAGTAAAAAGAAAGCTAAATATATAAATTTATTAAGAATCAAATACCTAATGTTCACAGGAAGGGTTTCTATCATGGTTCAGATATAATGGGCACATTTAATGTCTATGAATGTGGTTTTACCAACTTTCCCCAAAATCAAAGATTAGTGTATAGAACAAAGTAAGAATCCATCTTGCCCAGGTGCACAAGCCTATTGCCCTCGTAAATACAGCCACGTTCAAAGGAAAGCTTATTTGAGCATTTGAAAAAATCTTTCTTTTAAGCTAGAGAAGAACCTACATAAAAATAAATATTATTAAAAGCAATTGCTTAGTGCATTTAAGACAACCACATGGCATGGTACCAATTTTTGAGAGGATACTTATTACTTACAATGGGTGGGTGAGGGGAGTTGTTTTAGTTTTTAGGTTTAAAGTGTGAAAGACTCGATGGAAAAAAAAACAATGACTTGAAACTTGTTCTATATACTACCTTTCTCGTTTATGACAATGATTGTTCCTGTAGTTGGTCGCTGCTCTAATACTCCAGCCTCATTACAGCATGGGCAATTTTCAGGTACACTGATGACAGGTAACAGTTTAGCTAACAAATAAAATGTCAGACATTATGATGGCAAAAGAACCATTTTAGTAATAACATAAAAATAAATGTACTATTTGGCAAGGAATCAAATAGCTGCATTTCAGGGTAAAAAACTGAAAGTAAACTGAAATAACAATTCTACAAAAAGAAATTTATTCAAAAAATAGGAAAGCAGCACCTGCCAAATATCTAATTCATATATCTGCTGTAGTTGAAATTTATCTTTGGTTGAAAATTTTCAAACCAGCCTGATTTTTATTTCCCTTTGCTTCAGATTATGTTAATGGAGACAATAAAAACATTAAAATCATAAACTGTTTTCCTCTAACACCTTAACAGGAACCTGAGTAATTATATTTAATCAGACATTTTGCATAAAAAGTTAAAAAAATGAAATCAATATCACATAAAACAAAGAAAACAAAGTACATAATTTAAAAAAAAATTGAAAATTAATACCACTGTTTGTAATCCTTAATTTAATGCCTGATAATTATTTATATTGTGGTTACTGTGTTCAGACTGTTAGTTTATACCTGCCTACCTACAATACGCTTTACTCCACTTTCATCAATTGTAACGGTTGGAGGGATAGCCTGAAAGAATCCATTAACATAACCATCTCTGTCATGAAAAGGTAACAGAGAATGCACATCTTGGTCACATGAAGGACAGAAAAATTTCTTTGGGCAGTCATGGCACCGTATGCGAACTTTTCCTTCTAAACACATATGACAGCGATTAGGTGAAGGAAGCCCCTCACAACTAAGGACAGCCTCCAGTAGAAGTTTTCGGATGTTATCCCAGTTTGTTGACAAGTTCACCATGCGTGTCTCCCAGCTTTGAGATGAAGCATCGAACAAGCTGAGAAGCTCATCGCATCTTGCCAAGGCAGCGTCAAGATTGTCTGTGGAACAAGTGTTAATATTTTTGTTCATTAAACCAGGAACATATGTAATTCCTGAGTTTAGATTGGTTTACAGGCCATGGTATATGAACTCATATACCATGGACCATAAATACAGAGTCTTTCACAATGTTGTATTAAATTTTCAGATACTTTTTTGAGGTTTTAATAAATCAACTACTCCACTCGCATTTGTTTAATATGACAGAGTTATAGCCATAGCACTGAGTTGGCTATACAGGCTATCAAAAGACGTGTCATCACATCCAGTGGGCTTTATGGTATGATGTTAAATATAACCTTGCCAAACAAACTTCATATACAAAGAGTCTTATATGAAGAGTTTCTGTCTATAAACTTACCTGTTTCGTCAACATCATCTGAATCAAACTCATAGCCTGCGTCCAACCCAGTTATGCCAGGAATCGGTTCTAAAGAAAGGCATAAGGAAGGAGTTAGGGGCTTTTGAACAACGAAGGATTATGGACTAGGTCATTATGTTGTGGTTCAATTTTATCTTTGATTAATTTTTTTTAACCCAGATTGATTTTTATTTTAATAGTCTCATACTAATATTAAATCATAATCTGAAACACTGGGTAATGACATTCCTATTACTTTGAAAAAATATAAATTAAACCACAATTGATAGTTAAGCAGCAGGTTATATCACCTTATTCTCACTCGCTGATCTGAGTTAAACAGTTTACGTGCATAGTGTAATCAACAAAATAATATCAAATCACCTTCGAATTCCACTGATGCATTGGCGAAGGCACTATTTGCCTCAGTATTTATGCTTTTCTTTTCACGAGGCCGATACTCGTACTTGTATTCCCTGAAACCGGTTGTGGAGTCCCTGTAAAATTCGGAATCACTCTCGCCTTTCTTCCTCTTTCGCGATTTTTCTTTTTCTTCTAGCAAACTTGTTGCTTCCTGGAGCAGAACCTCAAGATCTTCTTTCTTCTTGGAGGCCTTCTTCGCCGCCATTTTGTTTTTGGTGATTCGTGTGCTTTTACTCTCTCCAGTCTTCCACTGGCTTCACGGCCATCACAATGTTGAATGATTATACTTCATTTTATGTCATTTGAGAAGTTATGATAATCCTTCATTTGCAGTGGAGATCGTGTTGTTGGGAAAGATCGTCCTCTATCGCCCGAAGATTAATTGCCTCATTTCCGCGCTTATTTAAAATTTCGAAGGAAAGAAGCGACACTTTTTTGGGAGAAAGGCGATTAATCAAGGGGGCCACTTATTAAGAAACTATCAACCTTCACTGATTCCGCTTTAGTTGAAGGCTAAAAAGTTATAAATAAAGTGGTAATAGAAACTGGTTTTCCTTGTATCACTATTCTTTAAGAAAGCGAGGAAGGAGCGGTGGGGAGTGGGGGAGAGGGCGTTTATTCATGAAAAGCATTTGTTAGACATAACGACCTGGGGCGGGCACTAGTTGGGGGAGGGCGCTTATAGGAGCGTGGGCGCTTATTCAAGGGAATAGTACTTGGTTTCCCTCATCAATAACGCAATATCGATTCAGTATCCAGGAAATAATTTATAAACAGTCATTAATAAATAACTCACGGACCTTCTCGTCTTGACATTGCTAGAAAAAATTTCCGATCATAACAGTGAGAGCAGAAATTACGGAATCTTTCAAGAATATGGCATGCAGTAAATATCAGCCAGTTCCTCTGTTTTATTTCTTTGAAAGGCAGAATGGTACTAATGACTTCTCATTTTTTCATCAAAAGAAATGAGAGAATTATCTGCACAGTTAACCTAATGAAATAATAAATTGCCAGGGCGGAACAAAACCAAACAAAGTAAACTTAAAAAAAAATTTGACAAAAATACCTCCGAGTCTCTAACTCAATAAAATGAAAACCAAATTTTGAAGCTCAAAGCTGTAAATCAAAACTACAACCAGCAACAGTGGACATTTAAAAATAGCCTAGAATCATTATATATCCAAATCCAACAATCAATTTCAAGGATGAGACACTCTGACTTCAGAGAAACATCCCACATATCGATATCCTTACTAAAGTTGTCGAAGGGAGTTACCATTGTCGGAAATCAGTCTAACTATTGTTGTTTAAATTGATTTCACCACCAATGTCAATTGCTTTGTAGAGGGAACAGGACTACCTGCGTATATATCGAGGGAGTGAATGGCATCGTGAATTGTGAGAATGAACAATTGTGATTTCTAGTGATTAAAGGACCATGATCGTTTACTATTAGTGAATTGCGGTGAATTTCTTGAGTTAAGGGAGCCATTCGCGATACCATGTTAGTGGAGGTACAATATAAATAAGCTAAGTGATTCTAAAAATATATTTCGTTATTTTTTATCTAACTGTTGATTGTTTGTTCATTTGATCACAACACTGAAGTCTCTTACCAATTGTCAGAAACCAACCAGACCAATCATCTTGAAATGTTCTTTGTTTAATCAGGTTCTTAAACTAGTTTTTAAATTTCGATAAAAACAGTGAATACAACAGAAGTATTGACTTCTCTAACAGAACAGACCTGAAGAAATTCTTTCAATGATGGACTGGTCTTGTCAGCCAGTTCTGATCAATGATGAGTTTCCTTAGTTTCAGACAGTCTAATGCACCAGTCCTGGTCAGTTACGTTTCCAGGCAGGATCCAGGCTCCTGTTCGTCACCTGAGTCGGTAACTGACCCAGGATTCTCCTTGTCATTTGAGTCAGTAACTGACCCAGGATCCTCCTCGTCACCTGAGGCGGTAACTGACCCAGGCTCCTCCTCGCCACCTGAGTCAGTAACTGACCCAGGATCTGATTATTCTTCTGATCCATTCCCATTCTTCTTCAGGTTTGACATTAGAATGGAACATGTGATCTAAGGAACAATTCCAGCTTCTCAAATGAGAAATATATAATATAACCAAGACTTAACTGTCACTCACTTGACAATTTTGAGAGTACAACCAATACAATACTGTATTAAATTATTTTATAATTCAGAGTTAGGGAAATACTTGTCAAACAGTCTCCCTTCTTCCACCAAACTCAACTGACTTTTGAAAGCTCTGATGACTGAAGTCAACCACAATGCAATATTTACATTAATCTCAAATGGTGTGTTCAGAAATTTAGGCAGGCAGAAGCCTTTCCCGTAATAACAAATAGCTAAATTCATTGACAGCATCTTGAATGCCATGAAAATATTGATCCTAAATCATGAAATTGATATTCACATTGTTTTTTTTCATTAAGGTTTCGTTCTTTGCCACACTGAAATATCTCTGATTTTCTGAAGAATGGCTGCATTGAGGACTTCTTACATTTGCATCAAAAGAAATGACAGTCAGCCTAATAAATAAATTAATTGCCAAGGCAGCACATAACCATTAGCCTACTAAACTAGAAAATGACAAAAAATACCTCAGTCTCTAACTAAATAACATGAAAACCAAATGTTGAAGCTCAAAGCTGTAAATCAAAACTACAACCAACAATATTGGACATCGAAAAATAACCTTAAATATATTCAAATCTAACAATCAATTTCAAGGATGAGACACTCTGACACTAAAGGAACACCCCGCACGTTCTTAGCAATGTTGTGGAAGGGAGTTACTGAGTCAGTCCTAGTCAGTTACGTTTCCAGGCAGGACCCAGGCTCCTCCTTGTCACCTGAGTCAGTAACTGACCCAGGATCCTCCTCGTCACCTGAGTTGGTAGTTGACCCAGGATCTTTCTCATCACCTGAGTCGGTAACTGACCCAGGATCCTACTCGTCACCTGAGTCAGTAACTGACCCAGGATCCTCCTCATCACTTGAGTCAGTAACTGACCCAGGATCCTCCTCGTCACTTGAGTCAGTAACTGACCCAGGATCCTCCTCATCACCTGAGTCGGTAACTGATCCAGGATCTGATCCATGGTAGTAGCTCCAAAACTCTCTCCAGTATCCATCTGTTGGCCATTCTTCTTCAGGTTTGACATTCCTTTCATCATTCTGTCATAAATCACACACCAACACTCAAAATTATCTTGTCAAACAACATACACAAGAACTCAAACATGTTTACCCTCGATACTTTTCATACGAAGAGAAATTACACCAAGAGTATTTTTGACTGAGTCAATTAAAAACAACTTTTATATTGAGAAACATTCCTTGTAGGCTTACCTCATAAGGCTCACTAAAGTTTAGATATCATTCAGTTATATCCATGGTGGGGCCCATACTGAATACATTATTAGAGAAATAAACTTGAGTGTTTAAGAAATATACATTACATCATATGATGAACAAAAATTCATTCAGTGACCACCTTTTGCACAGTCCTACAGGTACACGTAGCTGACAAGCCCATACAAAGAATACAAGGTAACTTTCAACATAAAGGTTCAGCAATTCATGTGAGAACAAGGAACTGCTTATGTCCCCTCTTACGTGGTTCTGAATATTTACTTAGTGGCTCACCCCAGCTAGCACTCATTTTCAAAGTTAGGTACTGCGTACATGGACATCATTTGTGAGCGTTACCATGAACAGTGACTAACCATTTGCAATATGAGACTTTTAATCCACAAAGGCTTTGAGATAACTCACACAAAATTTTACATTATTAGCTTAACACTAAGACCAAAAAAATTGAGAAACTGAACAAGATAGTGCGGTTTCAACTCAGTGGCCTCGTGGCACCATTCGAGGATGCACTAAAAAACTCTTAAATGTCCTGTATGGGTAACCAGGCAACGGCTGGGCGTCAACCAGCCGCAACAGTGAGCCTTTCAAATGATGCATTATTTTTGTAGTTCAGCAGCTCATTGGCTTGGCAGTTTGCTTAGTAAGTTTGTATTAAAAATTACTATCGAAATCTTACAAAATTAGGCCTTCACTGTTATTTTCATACAAGCTGATTAATGAGGAGTTCTCTGAACAAAGTTGGAAAAAAGTTTGATCATAGTAACTGCACACCAATTACATTAGAGAATCTGTACCTGCAAAATTTGAACCAATAGCTCTCCTACAGCTGTAGCATTCTTTCTCTGCTAATTTTCAAGTAGCCCCTAAGTCATTTCTTTTCTAGTGGACAAAGTTCCTGGAGAAACTACTAGTTGCATGAGAGAAAAGGAAAACGTGTGTGAAAAGCACTTTAAAGCAAAAAAACTTTGATGGTGCCTTTACAGCATTATTTTCAAAACCTAAACTGAAAACTAATACACTGAGTGAATCAATCAAAAGAAAAATACAGATTTATGCTGAACTTCCTTCTAGAAAATACCCAAATACTTTCAAGAAGCTCTTTCCAAAGGAATACTTGGGTATCAAAAGTTTTTCTCAGAGCATTCCCCACATCAGAAAGAAGCTTCAGCTTTAAAGTATGACTTTCTTTAACAACTCTTAAGAGCCGTAAATAAAGCAAAGTGAAAGAACTAAGGTCTCAAATCATTTCATACGGACAGATGTTCAGCTCATGGTAAGTACAAGTAATTGTTTGCTCCCTCAATTCCTGTTTCTGTTATGGAAATCAAGACCACTTTCTGAAGAAAAAAAAAAGCTAAACGAATAAACAAAACTTCCCAATTGTATGACAAGTGTAGAAAGTAGCTCTTTGATCTCTTTCAAACACTGACATTAACTTTCTGTCATTAATATCTGAAAACAAGCAGCCATCCTCACATTCACGTGTACAGAGTGGTAACACATTCACCTTGGTTTTTTCCCCTTTTTTCTGGCCCTAATTACACAAGGAATAGCTTCATTAAGGTTAAAGGCGTGAAATTAGGAATGGAGTGTATCCAGATTCTCTGTTTCCACTGTACATACTCGAAATAATATTGACCAAACTCAAAAACAGACTTCAGACTTCAGCCTTCCTCAAAGGCAAACAAACTTACTTAAATGGGTTCTCATCTTAACTAAAAAAATGACTTGCTTCCAAGTTTAACAGATTAAATGGTAGTGACAAAGAGTGACTGTAAAATGTTCTAATGTGTGGAAGGCTTTTTTCAGTTATTCGAAATGTAAAACCTTTTTCTTGCAATCATTAAAAAGCCACAATATTTGATCAGCTTTAGATTTCCTCTCCTATTTTGGCATCCTTTCAAAATTTAAAAGAAGACGCTAGTTTTTGTGAGGTAGTTATTACTAATACTGAAAGTTGCACCGTGATTAAAATTCAAGTAGGAAGAAATTTTCTGCACGCCGTTTGGTATCTCAATTCTCGCTCAACTTTCCACAATACAGGATAGCCCTTTACCGACTGACATACCGCAAAAGAAGCAAACTGAAAAATGTCTTATTTTCATCGTGAACAGTCTTTTCATTTCTGTGTTCTTATTTTTAGCGGGCTAACTGACAGTGATTTTAAACGCCGAGAATTGCAAGGTGGTCCAGACTTCTTCCAGAAACACAGCAAAAAGTAAATGCAAACAACAAAGCGACAGCGATGTAAACAGCGAAATAAAAATATAATTGCACACCGTAGTATTTACGCATGTCACATGAAAGAATTCAACTTAATTACAAATTACATTTATAAAATTGATTTGAACTGACTGATGGTGACTTTTCATGAGATAAACTTTCCGCTTGTTCTATAAAAGCAAAGGAAATATTACGAACCAAAGGCATAAAAATTCTTAACACTACACCACTGTAAATTGAACAGAATAGACATCAATAATGACATGTGCAAACTAAGATCACAAAACTTACGTGGTATTCTGTCTTGAAAAAGGAGAGGTTTCTCTGACGTACAGCTGCACTCAAATCATTCACTTGTTGCTGTGTCATTTTAACGTTAACAAGGCACAGCGTCTCCAGGTGAGGAACGCAGCTGAGATGTCGAATGAGAACACTTAGTCCTTCACCAAGAGGGTTCGCTGACAAGGTGAGAATGCGCAGGCTAGGAGCCTGGTGCAGAGATCTGGCGATGGTTGCGGCAGGTTTGGCTGTTAAATTGATATTAACAAGTTCTAATGTGTGAAGTTTGTCAGTGAAGATGATACGAGACACCAGGGTCTCTGTCAACTGAGCATCAATGATTTCAAAGGGTTTCCAAGTAATAGTTATACATCGCAGAGCAGTGAAAAGTGGTAAGAGATTAGCCACCATCTTCATCTCTTTCCTTTCTATCTGGTTTATATCAATCTTCTTCACACAGGAAAGGCTCTGAGGAGTCGGACCAGTGATGCTATCAGTGTTCTTAGTCAAACACGAAGTTGTTTCGCTGTCGTGTTCATTCAACGGGTCACCAACACGCTTCACCTGAGTAGACTCTGCTGTTGGCGAAATGAGCTCTCGCAGCATTTCAGTCGGAAAAGTACCAACATCTTCTTCTTTCCATATTTCATAAACATAAACGATGACTTTTCTCTCTCTCTTCAAAACGAACTCTTCCAAAGGACGTGGGAACTTCTTCAGTAAATCCGCGGCTTTCTTTTCGCCCGAACAGCTTAAAAAAACAGCATTTGTGTCCTCCGCTAGAGTGATCAAGTCTTGAAAGTTTTTCTCTGAATACTCTTCGTAGGTAGGAAAAAAGATAAAGTCGGGTATCACGGCAGATTTCAGCAAATGTTCATTTGCAGTCATGTTCAGCTGGTTAGAATCAAGAGACAAAACACCTCCAGTGTAAGAGGGAAACGCTGAGCAGAGATCTCGCCTCTTCTCGGCCGAACAACAAATGTAGCTATGCGAGATAAGCTGAAGATAAAGTTGTTCATCTTGAGACAGTTTTTCATTCTCAATGAAATCACATTTCGACAAAGATTCCTTTCTTCCAACCGAACCCACATGATGAAAAATTGCGCACGCGGCTTCTGTTGACAGCTCACAGGCAAATTTCAGAACTTCATTCATCTTCACGATCTTTTCAAATGATTCAACTTTGGAAAGGCTAAGCGTACTTTCTCCTTTAATCGACAACACTTCCTCCTTAATGTGCCAGGCTGCAAGGAACTCCTGTACGGATTTATGAATGAAATAGGCCCCTTTCTCAGGATTGAGACTCGTAAGATTGAGAATCTGGAAAAGCCCAACTGCACTTAATTTTTGAAAACTTCTTAAAATATTGCCGGGGAGTTTGATGCAGCGTACGTAAGGACGGTCTTGCAGAAGTGCTTCAAAGGCAGCCTTTCCAAGATTACTCAGGTCTTTCCTGGCTTCTGTTGAGGTCACTTTCTGAAATGGCATAGGCTGGTGACTTTCACCTTTGTGATCTAGCATTGTTTGAATGAATTGTGTGAATATGTCTGCCCGTGATTTTGGCAGTCCTTCGTGATGTTTCCCTTTCCACAAAACACACAGCATCAGAAGGAGGAGAGGTACTTTTGCCATGTCAAGGAGATACTTTTCTTTCAGGTAGGACATGAACTCGTCAAGATCATCTTCACTTGCCAAAAACTTTCTCGCAAAGGTTTCGATTTGTTCCCAGCTTTTGAAACCGTGAATCTCAAACTGAACGTGGCTGGGGCCTCTTAACTCGTCACATTTAAGTTGACGCGTGGTGACAATAACGTGACAATCTCTCAGCTGCTCACCCTTCCAAATTTCAAGGATGGGTGAGTGTTCTTTTGGACAGCTGTACTCATCGTAGCCATCCAAAATCAGAAGCACTTTATCTTGATTGTTAACTATGTAATCATAGAGACTATCAACTGAGATCGGACTATCACTGGCCAGCAATTTAGACGCACGCAAAACATCACGGATGTTTCCTACGTCACACACATCTCGCAACTTAATCAGAATCAAAACCAAAAAGTTCTTCAGGATTTCTTTTAAGGCTTTCGACCAATCATATGCAGCCTTCTTACAAAACGTACTCTTGCCAATTCCTGGCCGACCATAAACAAGCATTCGAGTTGGTTTTCCCTTGAACATGTCGGTGTAGTCTTTAAGTTCCTTTTGTGTCACTCTGCTGGGCTTCCTGTGATCTCTGACCCAACTCAAAGGTGTGTAGATCTCATCAATCTGAATGGTAGAGCTTTCGTTCCATGGAACGTTTTTCACCTTACTGAAGGTGTCATAATAAGATTTTAGCTTCTCTTGGCACTTCTCAACATTCAAAGGCTCTGAAAAATAGAGAAAACAAACATGAACTTTTATTGCTGGGATGAGTGAGCATACGATGCCAAGTTTCCAAAACCACACGAACTCTAGCCTGTACAACAGACGCAATTTTTTGGCGCTTCTCAGTCCAATGGAGTGAGGGGTGGGGCGAGCGCGAAGTCCGAGTTAACTGCGAGGGGAGAAGCTTCAAAACATCTTATTTTCATTTTGTGATTGATCATTAATTTTCGGCATTGAAGCAGCTGAAGTAAATCAGGACAAGAATAATAAATTGTTATAATAAAAGAATGAGGAAATATGTTTTATCGTAAAGCCACTCTAAATCTTCGTCGCGGGGAACTCCTTGCTGGACTACAAACATAAAGACATCACAGCAAAGCATCAAGATGAGAGGATAGCGGGTAGTACGTACCGCATCTATTCATGCCATTTTGCTGGATCCATGCATTTTTATTTTACAAAGGCAGGGGGAAGAAAAATGGGGTCGAGGGGTGGGTGTTATCGGGCACACCCATAGACATGTCCTCGTTTTACCTGCCAAACAAGTTTTTCTTTTCTCCGGAGTTAAGTCACTCGGAGACGACTCTTCATCACGGCGTTTCACCTTTGGCCGATCCAAATGTTTAGTAGAACCACCTGCATGATAACAAACGTTAAAAAAAAATAGACTAGATTTTTGGACTCAACAGATTCATTGTTCTCTTTTCTATCTGCCAGAAAGAAAAATTATGATCACCACGTAAACGTACTTGGTGACCTACCATTCATATCTCTTGTTTGAAATCGAGCGAGAGGCTTGAAAAAAATATTTCCCATACAATAAGCAACTCAGGGGAAAAACAAAGACATTCACTAAAAATGAATGTTGTAAGGGCACTTGTTGCACGTGCACAGTTGTATCGCATTCTTAACAAATGTTAAAAAAATTGGAACAGATTTTCTCGTTCAACAGATAAGCTTGTACATAGCCTTCACAATTTTCCTTTTCCGCTTAAAAGTTTTAAGGTTTTCCCGTCGTTTAGGGCCATTTCATTACGCATACCTACATGTTACACTGAGATATCGTTTTATACGTGATAAGAAGGCCTGGGTACACAAACTGAATTTTTTTTTTTGGAGTTTGGTGACCTATCATTTACATGTCTTTTTAAAATTCGAGAAAAATACTTGGAAAAAACTATCCTTTATGTAAAATAAATAGCCAGTGTAGAAAGACAGAGTCGTTAAAAAAGAAAGTTTGCAACGGTATTTCCTGTATCTCTGCATTCTAGTAGGTGAGCTAGTTACTTCCCAACAAACTGATGTTGACTTAGCTAGTCATCGAAAAATTTGTCTCTGATGAAAACAACTCACCAGTTCGTTTCTTAAATTCAATGGATTCCAAAGCCTAGAAGCTGGAGGAAATAGCGGCAGCCTTATGCTTACAGTCGGCAGTTAAGTAGTGAGTGAATTTTACACTACCAGAAAACTACATGAAAATATACAAACGCATCAAATGATCGTCCTTCGCTTTGATTTGGTTACCCATAAATGAAGCGACACTTTACCTGTTGCGAGGTACTGTCAACAACGAACACAGAAGATACAGTGGCCAAAAAGCATAGTGTCTGAGAATTTAGGCACTATTCTTGTATGTAATTGTATATTTATTGAATTTAAAGATAAGTGGTATATTACCAGTCATAAGTTGCTCAGCTAAATCTGTGCGTTTAACCAATGGATGACACAGTGCATCATGTAGGATCGTGTATGTTGCAGTTGAGCCATTCCTCTCTTTCCAATGTAGTAACATTCTGTAACTTTTTTCAAACCATCCCCTATTTTCCATATCAAACGCCGTTAATGTTGGTTTGTCAATTTTTAGACGACGCCCGACTACCATCCAATTTTCGAGTTGCTGCGAAAGCCACTCTAAATCTTCGTCGCTGGGAACTACTTGCTTAACTAAAAACATAAAGACATCACAGCAAAGCATCAAGATGAGGGGATAGCGAGTAGTACGTATCGCAGCTATTCATGCCATTTTGCTGGATCCACGCATTTTTATTTTACAAAGGCAGGGGGAAGGAAGATGGGGTTGGGGGGTGGGGGTTAACGGGCATGCTCACGGCGTTTCACCTTTGACCGACGCGAATGTTTAGTAGAACAACCTGCATTATAACAAAAAAAATCCACGCCCACATACGCGAACAGAAGATATCTTGTTCCTTATTTTTTCAGCCAGTAAGAAAAACCGTCATTGCCACGTAAACGGATTTGGTGACATATTATTTATACCTCTAGTTTGCAATCGAGCGAAAAGCTCTAAAAAACTCTTTTTCACACAATGAGCAACTTGGGTAAAGCCACTCTAAATCTTCATCGCTGTGAACTCCTTGCTTCACCACAAAAATAAAGGCATCACAGCAAAGCATCAAGATGAGAGAATAGCGGGTAGTACGTACCGCATCTATTCATGCCATTTTGCTGGATCCACACATTTTTACTTTACAAAACCAGGGTAAAGGAAGATGAGGTTGGGGAGTCTGGGTGGTGGTGGGGATTAACAGCCACACCCTTAAATGTGTCCTCATTTTACCTGCTAAACGAGTTTTTCTTTTCTTCGGAGTTAAGGCGTCACTCAGAGACGACTCTTCATCACGGCGTTTCACCTTTGGCGGACGCAAATGTTTAGTAGAACTACCTGCATGATAACAAATGTAAAAAACAATAACTAGATCACAACATATTATTTGAGCCAACAGATTCATTGTAGCAATGGAGCTTTTTCCTGATGAAAAGCCACTCTAAATCTTCGTCGCTGGGAACTCCTTGGTTGACAAAAAACATAAAGACATCACCGCAAAGCATCAAGATGGAATGATCGCGGGTAGTACGTACCGCATCTATTCATGCCATTTTGCTGGATCCACGCACTTTTATTTCACAAAAGCAGGGAGAGGGAAGATGGGGTTGGGGGGTGGGGGGTAACGGGCACGCCCATAGATATGTCCTCATTTTACCTGCCAAGCGAATTTTTCTTTTCTTCCGAGTTAAGGCGTCCCTCGGGGACGACTCTTCATCACGGAATTTCACCTTTGGCCGACGGAAATGTTTAAGAAAACCACCTGTATAATAACAAATGTAAAAAAATTAAGTAGATCAGAACATAATATTTGAGCCAACAGATTCATTGTAGCAATGGAGCTTTTTCCTTTTTTAATCAAACGTGTCCTGATGAATTTTTTTCAAGGCCAATTTGTGGCATTGCATTACGCATCCCTTCTGTGCATCGTTTTACACGAAAAATCCACGCTCACATACGCGAACAGAAGATATCTTCTGCTTTTTTTTTTCAGCCAGTAATCATCGCCACGTTAACGGATTTGGTAACATATTATTTATATCTCTAGTTTGCAATTGAGCGAGAAGCTCTAAAAAACTCTTTTTCGTACAATAAGAAACTTGGATAAAGCCACTCTAAATCTTCGTCGCTGGGAACTCCTTGGTTAACAAAATACATTAAGACATCACAGCAAAGCATCAAGATGGAATGATAGCGGGTAGTACGTAACGCATCTATTCATGCCATTTTGCTGGATCCACGCTCTTTTATTTTACAAAAGCAGGGAAAGGGAAGATGGGGTTTGAGGGTAGGGGTTAACGGGCACGTCCATAGATATGTCCCCATTTTACCTGCTAAACGAGTTTTTTTTTTCTTCGGAGCTAAGGCGTCATTTGGAGACGACTCTTCATTACGGCCTTCCACCTTTGGCGGACGCAAATGTTCAGTAGAACCACCTGCAAGATAAAAAAAGTTAAAAAATCATTAGACAAGACTATATTATTTGAGCCAACAGATTCATTGTAGTAGTGGAGCTTTTTCCTTTTCTTATCAAACTTCCCTGATGAATTTGTTTTAAGGCCATTCCATTACGCATCTCTACTGTGCATCGTTTTACACGAAAAACCCACGCCCACATACACGAACAGAAGATATCTTGTGCTTTTTTTTCCAGCCAGTAAGAAAAACTGTCATCGTCACGTAAACGGATTTGATGACATATCACTAATATCTCTAGTTTGCAGTCGAGCGAAAAGCTCTAAAAAACTTTTTTACATAGAATAAGCAACTTGGGTAAAGCCACTCTACATCTTCGTCGTTGGGAACTTCTTGCTTGACTGCAAACGTAAAGGTGGGGGGTAGGGGGTTGACAGGCACACCCATAGATATGTCCTCATTTTACCTGCTAAACGAGTCTCTTTTATTATCGGAGTTAAGGCGTCACTCGGAGAAGACTCTTCATTACGGCGTTTCACCTTTCGCCCACGAAAATGTTTAGTAGAACCACCTGCATGATAACAAATGTAAAAAAATAATTAGATCAGAACATATTATTTGAGCCAACAGATTCATATTAGCAATGGAGCTTTTTCCTTTTCTAATAAAACATCTCCTGATGAATTTGTTTCAAGGCCAATTTGTGCCATTCCATTACGCATCCCTACTGTGCATCGTTTTACACGAAAACTCCATGTCCACATGCGCGGACAGAAGATATCTTCTGTTTTTTCTTTTTTTTCAACCAGTAAGTAAAACTGTCATCGCCACGTAAACGGATTTAGTGACATACCATTTATATCTCTAGTTTGCAATCGAGCGAAAAGCTCTAAACAACTCTTTTTCATACAATAAGAAATTTGGGTAAAGCCACTCTAAATCTTCGTCGCTAGGAACTCCTTGCTTGACTAAACAAATAAGACATCACAGGAAAGCATAGAGATGAGAGGAAAGCGGGTAGTACGTACCGCATCTATTCATGCCATTTTCCTGGATCCACGCACTTTTATTTCACAAAAGCAGGGAGAGGGAAGATGGGGTTGGGGGGTAGGGGGGTAGGGGTTAACGGGCACGCCCATAGATATGTCCTCATTTTACCTGCTAAACGAGTTTTTTTTCCTTCGGAGTTAAGACGTCACTCGGAGAAGACTCTTCATTCACAAGAAAAATCTACGCCCACATACGCGAACAGAATATATCTTGTGTTTTTTTTTCAGCCAGTAAGAAAAACTGCCATCGCCAGGTAAACCGATTTTATTTCACAAAAGCAGGGAGAGGGAAGATGGGGTTTGGGGGTAGGGGTTAACGGTCACGCCCATAGATATGTCCCATTTTACCTGCTAAACGAGTTGTTTTTTTCTTCGGAGTTAAGACGTCACTCGGAGAAGACTCTTCATTACGGCCTTCCGCCTTTGGCGAACGCAAATGTTTAGTAGAACTACCTGCATGATAACAAAGTTAAAAAACCATTAGCTCAGAACATATTATTTGAGCCAACAGATTCATATTAGCAATGGAGCTTTTTCCTGTTCTAATCAAACGTCTCCTGATAATTCGTTGCAAGGCCAGTTTGTGCCAATGCATTACACATCCCTACTGTGCATCGTTTTACACGAAAAATCCACGCCCACATACGCGAACAGAATATATCTTGGGTTTTTTTTTTTCAGCCAGTAAGAAAAACTGTCATCGCCTCGTAAACGGATTTGGTGACATATCACTTATATCTCTGGTTTGCAATCGAGCGAAAAGCTCTAAAAAACTCTTTTTCATACAATGAGCAACTTGGGTAAAGCCACTCTAAAGCTCCGTCGCTGGGAACTCCTTGCTAGACTACAAACGTAAAGACATCACAGCAAAGCTTCAAGATGAAAGAATAGCGGGTAGTACGTACTGCATCTATTCATGCCATTTTCCTGGATCCACACACATTTATTTTTCACAAAATCAGGGAAAAGGAAGATGGGGTTGGGGGGTAGGGGGTTAACGGGCACGCCCATAGATATGTCCTCATTTTACCTGCTAAACGAGTTTTTTTTATTTTCGGAGTTAAGGTGTCACTTGGAGACGACTCTTCATCACGGCATTTCACCTTTCGCCAACGAAAATGTTTAGTAGAACCACCTGCATGATAACAAATGTAAAAAAAATAATTAGATCAAAACATATTATTTGAGCCAACAGATTAATTGCAGCAAAAGAGCTTTTTCCTTTTCTAATAAAACATCTCCTTGTGAATTTGTTTCAAGGCCGATTTGTGCCATTCCATTACGCATCCCTACTGTGCATCGTTTTACACGAAAAATCCATGCCCACATACGCGGACAGAAGATATCTTCTGCTTTTTTTTCAAACAGTACGAAAAACTGTCATCGCCATGTAAACGGATTTGGTGACATACCATTTATATCTCTAGTTTGCAATCGAGCGAGAAGCTCTAAAAACTATTTTTCATACAATAAGAAACTTGGGTGAAGCCACTCTAAATCTTCGTCGCTGGGAACTCCTTGCTTGACTAAACACATAAAGACATCACAGGAAAGCATAGAGATGAGGATAGCGGGTAGTACGTACTGCATCTATTCATGCCATTTTTTTGGATCCACGCACTTTTATTTCACAAAAGCAGGGAGAGGGAAGATGGGGTTGGGGGGTAGGGGTTAACGGGCACGCCCGTAGATATGTCCCCATTTTACCTGCTAAACGAGTTTTTTTTTTCTTCGGAGTTAAGACGTCACTCGGAGAAGACTCTTCATTACGGCCTTCCGCCTTTGACGAACGCAAATGTTTAGTAGAACTACCTGCATGATAACAAAGTTAAAAAACCATTAGCTCAGAACATATTATTTGAGCCAACAGATTCATATTAGCAATGGAGCTTTTTCCTTTTCTAATCAAACGTCTCCTGATAATTCGTTGCAAGGCCAGTTTGTGCCAATGCATTACACATCCCTACTGTGCATCGTTTCAAACGAAAATCTACGCCCACATACGCGAACAGAAGATATCTTGTTTTTTTATTTTCAGCCAGTAAGAAAAACTGCCATCGCCACGTAAACCGATTTGGTGACATATCACTTATATCTCTGGTTTGCAATCGAGCGAAAAGCTTTAAAAAACTCTTTTTCATACAATGAGCAACTTGGGCAAAGCCACTCTAAATCTCCCTCGCTGGGAACTCCTTGCTAGACTACAAACGTAAAGACGTCACAGCAAAGCTTCAAGATGAGAGAATAGCGGGTAGTACGTACCGCATCTATTCATGCCATTTTCCTGGATCCACACACCTTTTTTTTTTTACAAAATCAGGGGAAAAAAAAATATGGGGTTGGGGGGTAGGGGGTTAACGGGCACGCCCATAGATATGTCCTCATTTTACCTGCTAAACGAGTTTTTTTTACTTTCGGAGTAAAGGTGTCACTCGGAGAAGACTCTTCATCACGGCGTTTCACCTTTCGCCTACGAAAATGTTTAGTAGAACCACCTGCATGATAACAAATGTAAAAAAATAATAAGATCAAAACATATTATTTGAGCCAACAGATTCATTGTAGCAACGGAGCTTTTTCCTTTTCTAATAAAACATCTCCTGATGATTTTGTTTTAAGGCCAATTTGTGCCATTCCATTACGCATCCCTACTGTGCATCGTTTTACACGAAAAATCCATGTCCACATACGCGGACAGAAGATATCTTCTGCTTTTTTTTTTCAACCAGTAAGAAAAACTGTCATCGCCACGTAAACGGATTTGGTGACATACCATTTATATCTCTAGTTTGCACTCGAGCGAGAAGCTCTGAACAACTATTTTTCATACAATGAGCAACTTGGGCAAAGCCACTCTAAATCTCCCTCGCTGGGAACTCCTTGCTTGCCTAAACACATAAAGACATCACAGGAAAGCATAGAGATGAGAGGATAGCGGGTAGTACGTACCGCATTTATTCATGCCATTTTCCTGGATCCACGCACTTTTATTTTACAAAAGCGGGGAAAGGGAAGATGGGGTTGGGGGATAGGGGTTAACGGGCACGCCCATAGATATGTCCTCATTTTACCTGTTAAACGAGTTTTTTTTTTCTTCGGAGTTAAGACGTCACTCGGAGAAGACTCTTCATTACCGCCTTCCGCCTTTGGCGGACGCAAATGTTTAGTAGAACCACCTGCATGATAACAAAGTTTAAAAATCATTAGCTCGGAACATATAATTTGAGCCAACAGATTCATATTAGCAATGGAGCTTTTTTCCTTTTCTAATCAAACGTCTCCTGATGAATTTGTTTCAAGGCCAGTTTGTGCCAATGCACTGCGCATCCCTACAGTGCATCGTTTTTCACGAAAAATCCACGCCCACATACACGAACAGAAGATATCTTGTGCTTTTTTTTTTTTTTCCAGCCAGTAAGAAAAACTGTCATCGCCACGTAAACGGATTTGGTGACATATCACTTATATCTCTAGTTTGCAATCGAGCGAAAAGCTCTAAAAAACTCTTTTTCATACAATGAGCAACTTGGGTAAATCCACTCTAAATCTTCGTCGCTGGGAACTCCTTGCTTAACTAAAAACGTAGAGACATCACAGCAAAGCATTAAGATGAGAGAATAGCGGGTAGTACGTACCGCATCTATTCATGCCATTTTGCTAGATCCACACATTTTTATTTTAAAAAATCAGGGAAAAGAAAGATGAGGTTGGGGGTGGGAGTTGAGGGTTGGGGGTTAGCAGGACGCCTATATAGATATGTCCTCATTTTACCTGCCAGACGAGTTTTTCTTTTCTTCGGAGTTAAGGCGCGACTCGGAGAAGACTCTTCATCACGGCGTTTCACCTTTGGGCAACAAAAATGTTTAGTAGAACCACCTGCATGATAACAAAATAAAAAAAAACTATTAGATCAAAACATATTATTTTTTAGCCCACAGATTCATCGTAACAATGGAGCTTTTTACTGATGAAAAGCCACTCTAAATCTTCGTCGCTGGGAATAGTAGAATAGAATAGTGGGTAGTACGTACCGCATCTATTCATGCCATTTTCCTGGATCCACGCACTTTTATTTTACAAAAGCAGGAAAAAGGAAGTAGAGGTTGGGGGTGGGGATGGGGGGTTAACGGGCACGCCCATAGATATGTCCTCATTTCACCTGCTAAATGAGTTTTTTTTATCTTCGGGGTTAAGGCATCACTCGGAGACGACTCTTCATCACAGCGTTTCACCTTTGGCGGACGCAAATGTTTAGTAGAACCACCTGCATGATAACAAATGTAAAAAACAATAACTAGATCAGAACATATTATTTGAGCCAACAGATTCATTAAGACAGTAAGAAAAACTGTCATCGCCAGGTAAACGGATTTCGTGACACACCATTCATATTTCCTGTTTAAAATCGAGAGAAAAGCTCTAAAAAACGTTTTTCCATTCAATAAGCAACTTGGGTGAAGACACTCGAAGTCTTCGTTGCAGGGAACTCCTCGCTTGACTAAAAAAATAAAGACATTACAGCAAAGCATCAAGATGAGAGGATAGTGAGTAGTACGTACCGCATCTAATCTTGCCATTTTAATGGATCTATGCATGTATATTTTACAAAAGCAGGGAAAGGAAGATGGGGTTGGGGGGTGGGGGTTAAAGGGCACGCCCATAGATATGTTCTCATTTTACCTGCCAAACGAGTTTTTCTTTTCTTCGGAGTGAAGGCGTCACTCGGAGACGACTCTTCATCACAAAAAAAAAAAAAAAAAGATCAGAACATATTATTTGAGCCAACAGATTCATTGTAGCAACGGAGCTTTTTCCATTTCTAATGAAACGTCTCCTCATGAATTTGTTCCCAGGCCAATTTGTGCCGTTGCATTGTGCATCCCTACAGTGTATCGTTTTACGTTTTTTTTTTTTTTTTTTTTTTCAGCCAGTAAGAAAAACTGTCATCGCCACGTAAACGGATTTGGTGACATATTATTTATATCTCTAGTTTGCAATCGAGCGAAAAACTCTAAAAAACTCTTTTTCATACAATAAGCAACTTGGGTAAAGCCAATCTAAATCTTCGTCGCTGGGAACTCCTTGATTGACTAAAAACATAAAGACATCACAGCAAAGCATCAAGATGAGAGAATAGCGGGTAGTACGTACCGCATCAATTCATGCCATTTTGCTGGATCCACGCATATTTATTTCACAACAGCAGGGAAACGAAAGATGGAGTTGGGGGGTGGGGGTTAACAGGCACACCCATAGATATGTCCTCATTTTACCTGCTAAACGAGCCTTTTTTTTCTTCGGAGTGAAGGCGTCACTCGGAGACGATTCTTCATTACGATGTTCCGCCTTTGACCGATGCAAATCTTCAGTAGAACCACCTGCATGATAACAAATGTTAAATCATTAGGCAAGAACATATTATTGCAGCCAACAGATTCATTGTAGCAATGGAGCCTTTTCCATTTCTATTGAAACTTCTCCTTATGAATTTGTTTCAAGGCCAATTTGTGCCATTGCATTATGCATCCCTATAATGCATCGTTTTACTCGAAAATTCCACGCCCACATACGCGAACAACAGATAACTTCTTTTTGTTTTTTTCGGCCAGTAAGAAAAACTGTCATCGCCACGTAATCGGATTTCGTGACACACCATTTATATCTCTTGTTTGCAATCGAGAGAAAAGCTCTAAAAAACGTTTTTCCATTCAATAAGCAACTTGGGTAAAGACACTCGAAATCTTCGTCGCAGGGAACTCCTTGCTTAACTAAAAAATAAAGACATCATAGCAAAGCATCCAGATGGGAGAATAGCGGGTAGTACGTACCGCATCTATTCATGCCATTTTCCTGGATCCACGCACTTTTATTTCACAAAAGCAGAGAGAGGGAAGATGGGGTTGGGGGGTAGGGGTTAACGGGCACGCCCATAGATATGTCCTCATTTTACCTGCTAAACGAGTTTTTTTTTTCTTCGGAGTTAAGACGTCACTCGGAGAAGACTCTTCATTACAGCCTTCCACCTTTGGCGGACGCAAATGTTTAGTAGAACTACCTGCATGATAACAAAGTTAAAAAATCATTAGCTCAGAACATATTATTTCAGCCAACAGATTCATATTAGCAATGGAACTTTTTCCTTTTCTAATCAAACGTCTCCTGATGAATTTGTTTCAAGGCCAGTTTGTGCCAATACATTACACATCCCTACTGTGCATCGTTTTACACGAAAAATCCACGCCCACATACGCAAACAGAATATATCTTGTGTTTTTTTTTTCAGCCAGTAAGAAAAACTGTCATCGCCACGCACACGGATTTGGTGACATATCGCTTATATCTCTGGTTTGCAATCGAGCGAAAAGCTCTAAAAAACTCTTTTTCATACAATGAGCAACTTGGGTAAAGCCACTCTAAATCTCCGTCGCTGGGAACTCCTTGCTAGACTACAAACGTAAAGACATCACAGCAAAGCTTCAAGATGATAGAATAGCGGGTAGTACGTACCGCATCTATTCATGCCATTTTCCTGGATCCACGCACTTTTATTTTTTACAAAATCAGGGAAAAGGAAGATGGGGTTGGGAGGTAGGGAGTCTACGGGCACGCCCATAGAAATGTCCTCATTTTACCTGCTAAACGAGTTTTTTTTATTTTCGGAGTTAAGGTGTCACTTGGAGACGACTCTTCATCACGGCGTTTCACCTTTCTCCAACGAAAATGTTTAGTAGAACCACCTGCATGATAACAAATGTAAAAAAATAATTAGATCAGAACATATTATTTGAGCCAACAGATTCATTGTAGCAATGGAGCTTTTTCCATTTCTAATCATTACGCATCCCTACTGTGCATCGTTTTTCACGAAAAATCCACGCCCACATACGCGAACAGAAGGTATCTTGTGCCTTTTTTTTTTTTTTTTCAGCCAGTAAGAAAAACTGTCATCGCCACGTAAACGGATTTGGTGACATATCACTTATATCTCTAGTTTGCAATCGAGCGAATAGCTTTTTCATACAATGAGCAACTTGGGTAAAGCCACTCTAAATCTTCGTCGCTGGGAACTCCTTGCTTAACTAAAAACGTAGAGACATCACAGCAAAGCATCAAGATGAGAGAATAGCGGGTAGTACGTACCGCATCTATTCATGCCATTTTGCTAGATCCACACATTTCTATTTTATAAAATCAGGGAAAAGGAAGATGAGGTTGGGGGGTGGGAGTTGGGAGTTGGGGGTTGGGGGTTGGATCCACGCACTTTTATTTCACAAAAGCAGGGAGAGTGAAGATGGGGTTGGGGGATAGGGGTTAACGGGCACGCCCATAGATATGTCCTCATTTTACCTGCCAGACGAGTTTTTCTTTCCTTCGGAGTTAAGACGTCACTCGGAGATGACTCTTCATCACGGCGTTTCATCTTTGGCCAACGAAAATGTTTAGTAGAACCACCTGCATGATAACAAATTAAAAAAAATAATTAGATCAGAACATATTATTTTTTAGCCCACAGATTCATCGTAACAATGGAGCTTTTTCCTGATGAAAAGCCACTCTAAATCTTCGTCGCTGGGAATTCCTTGCTTGACTAAACACATAAAGACATCACAAGAAAGCATAGAGATGAGAGGATAGCGGGTAGTACGTACCGCATCTATTCATGCCATTTTGCTAGATCCACACATTTTTATTTTACAAAGGCAGGGAAAAGGAGGATGAGGTGGGGGGGGTGGGGGGGGGGGTGGGAGTTGGGGGTTGGGGGTTAACAGGACGCCTATAGATATGTCGTCATTTTACCTGCCAGACGAGTTTTTCTTTTCTTCGGAGTTAAGGCGCGACTCGGACAAGACTCTTCATCACGGCGTTTCACCTTTGGCCAACGAAAATGTTTAGTAGAACCACCTGCATGATAACAAATTAAAAAAAAACTATTAGATCAAAACATATTATTTTTTAGCCCACAAATTCATCGTAACAATGGAGCTTTTTCCTGATGAACAGCCACTCTAAATCTTCGTCGCTGGGAATTCCTTGCTTAACTAAAAACATAAAGACATCACAGCATAGAATCAAGATGAAAGGATAGCGGGTAGTACGTACCGCATCTATTCATGCCATTTTGCTGGATCCACACATTTTTATTTTACAAAATCAGGGAAAAGGAAGATGGGGTTGGGGGGTGGCGGTTAACGGGCACGCCCATAGATATGTCCTCATTTTACCTGCTAAACGAGTTTTTCTTTTCTTCGGAGTTAAGGCGTTACCCGGGGACGACTCTTCATCACAGCGTTTCACCTTTGACCGACGAAAATGTTTAGGAGAACCACCTGCATGATAACAAATGTAAATAAGATAATTGTAGCAATGGAGCTTTTTTCCTTTCCTAATGAAACGGTCTCCTAATGAATTTGTTTCAAGGTCAATTTGTGCCATTGCATTATGCATCCCTACTGTCCATCATGTTACACGAAAAATGCACGCCCACATACCTGAACAGAAATATATCTGTAACCTTACGCTTACAGTTGGCAGTTGTGTAGTGAGTGAATTTTGCGCTACCAGAAAACTACATGAAAATAGACAAACGCATCAAATGATCTTCCTTCGCTTTGTTTTGGTTAGTCACAAATGAAGCGACACTTTCTCAGTTTCGAGGCACTGTCAACAACGTACATAAAAGATACAGTGGCCAAAAAGCCTAGTGTCTGAGAATTTAGGCACTATACTTGTATGTAACTGTATTTTTATTGAATTACAAGATTAGTGATGTATTACCAGTAATAAATGGTGCGCAAGTTGGCTATACTGTAAAGGATATTAATGCAGGTCGAAATTCCAGTAGGGATATTGCAAAGATGGCCGAAATGAAAGCAAAAGCAAACAGCTTGATAAATGTTCTCTTTCCTACATCAAAGAGAACATTACTTCCATTAGTGTGCATGGAGATTAAACTTCCTCCCAACTCGAATTTGCCCCAACGAAACATAAAGTATTGACCAGGTTCATTCCATAATTTTGAAATATACAACGTTCATCATTTTTCTCAACAATTTCCTTTGATGACAGCGCACTCAACGAAGGGATCATGTGCTACAGAGACAACTCATGGCACTTTAACCAACAAGGTTTCATGTATAAAACAACAAATTTGCTCCAACATAACTTGCAAGTTCATAAGGGTTAGCATCCATTTCTAACAGGAGTTTATTATAGGATTACTCTTACTAGTATTGACAAATGTGAATCAAATGTTCAGTTAGCAATGATATTTGGTTTTATTAACTGAGTTGATAACGTAAATTGGCCTCTGTAGAGAGATTCTAAAGCTGATGTTTCGAGCGTTAGACGTTCGTTGGACCGATCGGGAATTGTGGGTTGGGTGTGGTTAATAAAATGGGGTTGGGCTGGGGGGAAGGGAAGGGGGGTTAAGGCGGAAGTTTCTAGGTGTATTATTGGGAGGTCGGTGGTCTTCTTCCCCGAGGGAAAATGCTATCAAAAGCTTGAAAGCATCCCACCATCAATCCTTGTAGAAAGAAAATTAGAGCTCCCTAAAGTTAAAAAATAACCTCAGATTGGTTTCCACTGAGGTTGAAAAATAACGTCAACTAAAAGACCTCAGTTGTTTCCTGTCACTTAAACAACACTGCATGTTGTTTTTCCCCCTAGATTATTGGGACAAGAAATTACCATTGAATTTATTTGAGAAAAGAATAAAATCATCCTTAGCTTATTTAAGGTATTAATGAAAATTCAAGTATTTTATTATGTCTAAGAAAACAAAATCATGTCTAAAAATTTTATGTATGGTACCCTTCTGAAAGTTACAGGCTGTAAACAATTCTTACTTCATTTCATAAAACTTAATGTTGGCACCATTAACCCAAACAATACACTACAGACCAACCAATACACTACAGACCAAACAGTACACTACAGACCAAACAGTACACTACCGACCAAACACTACAGTACAGACCAAACACTACACTACAGAACAAACAATAAACTACAGACCAAACAATACACTACAGACCAAACAATACATTATAGATCAAACAGTACACTACAGACCAAACAGTACACTACAGACCAAACAGTACACTACAGATCAAACAGTACACTATACAGACCAAACAGTACACCACAGGCCAAACAGTACACTCCTGAGCAAACAGTACACTACAGACCAAACAATACACTACAGACCCACACAAATATATGAATTCAAACTAAGGGACTTATAATCATGCTATTCACCTCAGTTCATATACAATTAAACAAATAAAACTCACCCATGTTGGCAGAATCTATTTCCATATTTAGGAACTGATAATCCTGCCCTCTTAAAATCTGCTGGAAATAATAAAAATTATTTTAAATTTCAAACCATTCACCACAGAAAAACATTACTGTTAATCACTAAGATGCCAATGTGATTTCTCAGTTTTGCAGGGCACATCCTGTATTACGCATTAAAATCATGTAATGTGGGGAATGACCATGCACGCATTTCAAGAACACAATATTGTTTAACAATCCATGGACCAGGTAAAGACTGATTAACATGCCTGTTAATCCCTAAGATGTCATATTAACATGATTCCTCAGTTTTGCAGTGCACATCCTGTGTTGCACATAAAAATCATGTAATAAGGGAATGATTGTTTATCAATCCATGGACTACCTAAAGACTGAGGCATGATAGTCTTTAGTTCTAAATGAGCATGGTGACCTTCATTTTTTTTTTTTTTTTTAATTTTGGTGCACAATTTATCCCCTTTACTTTGGGGAAATTCAAACAAAATTTTTTGAAGGGAAAATAAGATAAAACTAAAAGGATGCACAAAGCTTGTTACTCCAGGGTTCAAACTGTGACCTTGAAAGGATTGACTCAAGAAATGTTTTGAGTCAAAGTTAATTAAATTTGTGTGATTTTGCCATAAATTAAATATCCAAATTGTTTCATATGCTTGAGACTTTCTACCAATCAAGTTTTTTTTCAAGTGTTACTTTAAAAGCTTTTGCTTCCATTAACTGCAGCAAAATGTACCTTAATGATAAAATGATGCATGTGATAAGTGCCAGTACAGGCATAAATGGGGTAAGTTTGGCCCATTATATCTCCCAGACAGGCACAGCAACCTATCTTGTTTATTGTATTTTTTGAAACAGACATCAGGTAGGAAACATAATGAATTAAATTTAATGTTTGACGACTTTTTTCTCAAAGGAATCACCTTAAAGGAGCTTGCTAAAATTTGAGCATCTTGACATCTTGTCACCTTGTCAGGCTCTGAGAACAGGCACATTAGTAAATTACATCTTGACTAAAAAATGTGTAAAGGTATTCAGCATTGTCTCAGCTAATTTTAAAGGCTGTTCATTTTACCTGTTTCAATCCTGTAACTATACCAGGAAATCACTGAGGTACTTGACAAGCTCATTATAAACCTGCTCTATGATACATGTATGGAGGACAACTTTGCCACTGTGAAAATGACAGACAAAAAAAGTGTTTAAACAATTCTGTAAAAACTATAAAGACAGTCTTCAAATCTTAATTATTCAAGATATCATTTTCAATTTAGGTTGGCTCTGATATAATTTCTGTGATGCCACTGTGTAAAATGTGAAATGGCAGTTAAACAATATTTGGCTACAGAGCTGAAAGAGCTGTAACTGTAGTGATCAGTTGCAAGATCCAGGGGTACAAATGCGTAACATTAGGGAAAAACTAGCAACTTCATAAAATTACCAAAAAATCATCAAAACATAGATTATTCATAAACTTTTATTGTAAGAACTACTTTTTGAGAAAATATTTGATGTTATCTGTTAAATTATCCTCATTACTTAATACCCAGAATGCATAGCAGGCGTGGTCATATATTCTATTTACACATTTGCAGGCTTAAATTCACGATTCTGTTTAGAAATAACACAGTTTTATTTACATAACTAAAAAGAAGACATAATTTCCTCATGCTGGTTGGGTAAAAGCTGGAATAATACATTTCTACGCCTATTTAATTTCTTGAGTTCTCCACAGATAGTCCTGACAGTGTTTGCATACACTTCGGTTGACTTCCGGTTTCGGTTGCGCAAATGATGACTCTTTTCTATTCTGACGAAGTTTTCGAACCCTTTCTCGAGTTTGCTGTCGCTTTTTCTCTTCCCTCTCTTTTTCTCTTTGCTTCAAAACCTTCTTCTTGGTAGCTGATGCAGCATTCCGCTCACGGTTGGCTCTTTTGTCATCAGCCTTTTGTGCAGATGTGCGTGTTTTCACTGCGGCGACTGTCGCGTTTTTTTTCTTGCTTCGAAGCAAGCGCATTCTTTCTCTTGCTTTTTGTGCAAGAACTTCTTTGTTTCTTTCATAGTATTCCCTTTGTTGTTTAAGCTTTTTTTCTTCTTTTTCTTTTCTCCATTGATCAGCAGAATATTTTTTGTTTTCCATTGAATATTTCGCAAGCGAAGCGTGTAAATTCTCGACGGAAGAAGTCACGCTAGGGAAGTCACGTTCTCTAGTAATTTCCAGTCTCAAACGATCGTTTGTTCATGGGTGTATATCAATTAATTGTTGTATACCCCCTCTAGATGTAATGTACAAGGTTGTTGTAAGCGAGGAAGAAGCGAAGTTTAGATGCGAAGATTTCTAAAACTGCCACTATTTTGCGCGTGTAAACTGATACACCAATGCAAACAATACTGTTCCAAGATCGAATATGTTCGCGATTCAAAAAAGACATAAATTTAGATGTTAAATTGAGTTAGATTCGTGAACATTTGGTACCGATAGAAAGTTTAGAATTTGAGAGTGACAGATCTGCTAGTTGAAGAGCAATTTCATTTTAAGCGCGGCTATCACAGACCTTTTTGGAGATGAGGATAAATAATTTTAAGGTAAATTTTCTATGCATTTTATGTGTTCGCGATTCAGACTTTTTGGATTTTTTACGCTGTCTTTGAATTAAATGGAATAAAAATTTGTATACAGAAAATAAATCATCTGAGAATTATTGTATGTATTTTTTTAAACTGATTTGAGCTTTTTTTGCGACAAAATCTTGGTGACTATGAAGTATAGTACAATATTGTATAAACAGCGTTACATGTTCGGTCGCCGAGAAAATTGTTTCGTAGCGCGAATATTACAATTCAGTGTTCCAATTTTAACTATTTTATTGAAAAGTCTATGTTTCTAGTGTATTTCTAAGTCAAAATTATTTTGAAATTTTAAATTTTTAAGTAAGAAATTTTTGAATATGTTTGATGCTTTGTCAGATTATGTTACGCGTTACATAAGAATTCGCCTCACTTTTCTGAATACTAAAATCCATAAAAAAATAAATTCTTCCTCTATTACCACGATTTTTGGTTTAATACAAAGAGGTTAACTATATCTAACAGGATATATAAGTTTTAAAGTGTTTTGTTTGAAATATATATTTTTTTGCTCAATATGGTTTTCGTAAACATGCTTTGCCACCCTGGATCGTGCTACTGATCAGTGCAAACATGATCATTAGTTGTTTTGCACTTTCTAAATTACACAGCTCATTTCCAAATTTCCACCTGAGGGAGAAAGCAAGAGTCATGGGATCATGCTTAGGTTTCTTTTTAAGCCTTTATTCTCACAAACAATTTGGAACAAAAACCAAGAGATCTAAGTCCTGTCAAAGCAAGAATTATTAAATGCTTCTTTTCTCAACATTTTTTTAACTGCATGCAGCTCACTTGCAAGGATCATTTCTTCCAATTTAATTTATTCCATTTGATTCTGACCAGATTCTTTAATAGAAACGAAAAACTTAATAAAATTTGTCGGAGAAAAAGTTAATGTGCTCAACTATTAGACTCCTCAACAGTCCTGAAATTGATTGCATCAGAGTAACTACTTGCTGCTGGAGTTCCCAAGATAATTTTTGAGGATAATTATTTTCTGAGAGGGGTCAGTGACAAATCCTGCAATCTAATTGGTTCTTTGTGTGGCCCAGAATTATTCCTATCTCTGCCCAAGGCGCGCGTGGTAACCATGCTTTAGTGGGTGACTTTTCTTCTCTTTTGCTTACATCAAATAACTGTGTATGCAGGTATGGACCTCAACGGAAACACTTCATTCTATTTCCCTGTGATGGTCTATGAATAAGCAAAGTTACAGTTGCAGAATATGAACTTCAATTCCACTTAAAACATAGGTTTATAAATAAAAGACATTTTAGTGACCTGAGTGCAAGTCAATTCATGCACTGGTCAATAATAAAATTTGAGGCTAAAAATTTGCAACTGAAAGATGAATGCAAAAGATGCTAAAAAAAGTGCTCTTAGGTCCTGAGTGTCAGCTTTTGGTGACCTTAGGCTGGCCTGGATAAAGCCACAAATTTAGTCAGACCATGCTGGTCAGGTTTATTTGATCAGCCAGTTAAATTACCCCTGAGTCAGTTTTTTTCCTGTCACTTAAACAATCACTATGCTGTTTTTCCCCCTAAATCATTAGAAAAAGATATAAATATTTCATTTGATAAACTAATAACATTGTCAATAGCATCCAGGTATTAATGTAGAATTGCAATTATTTAATCATGTCTGAGAAAACAACATAGTGTCAATGATATTATGATTTTGTACATTACTGAAATGTATTTATGGTTAAGTAAACTGTAAACAGTTGTGACTCTTTTAGATAAAACTTAACCCTTTGGCATTTAAGAGTGACTAGCATCTAATTTCTCCTTAAAATATCACTCCTAAATCACACATTAAGGTCACATTAGAATTAACCCTTTAACCCCTAAGAGTTATAAGTATCTCATTTCTCCTAACAGTACCAGCCTTGGATCAAATATTGTGGTTGTGAGAATAAAGGAAATGATCACAAACTGAACAAGCTCTTGATTATTAGACAAATTTTTCTTCTAGGTACTATAGAAAATGTTCAGAGAACAGTATGGAGAATTTGCAGACTGATGTTAGGGTGTAAAGGGTTAAGGAAATGATGACCAGCTAAAGAGGCTCTTGATTCTTGAACAAATTCTCTTTATCTACACCTTGGGAAATGTATAGAGAACAGTATGGAGAATACAGAGACTGATGTTAGGGTGTAAAAGATTCATGTTGGAGCAATTAACCCACTCAAAACAAAACAGACCCACAATCATAAAATAACCAACACTGGGAAGTTACAATGTTATCCAGCTCAGTCCACATCTTAAGACATTATAAAACTCACCCATGCTGCAAAAAGTTATTCCTGTATTCAGAAACTCAGATCCTGTTGCCTTTTTAGACAGTTGTCTGCTGGAAATAAAAATTATTTTGACACATCATTTAGCACAGAAAACATGCCTGATAATCCTTAAGATTTTACTTTATAAACCAGCTTACCAAAATTTGTGTATTTCATAAATTTTCCCTCAAATGTCAAGGTTCACAATATAATTACATGTAATCTGTGCTTATATAGTTTATTTTAACATCAATCATCATCATTTCCAGGTAATTGGTACAATGTACCTCCAAGTGATATTCACAAATTTACATTATCATGACATTTAATACAAAACAAGTCTTAAAAGTCAAAAAAACTAAATCAAACATAAAATATAAATAATTAAACATCAAACCTAAAATGTACAAGCTTTGTATTCTTTTTATGTCAAAATTACTGGCAGGAAATTGGACTGACCTCAGCCGAGTTAGATATAAGTTTTGCTTCTAGTTCAATTTCAGTAAGTTGAGATCAATCTGAGTAATGATCCTTGTCATTCCTCTTTAAATCTGCCCAGAAATAATACATTTGTTTTTAGAGTATTGATTATTGTAGTGCTGAACTTTTAAACAAAGTACACATTGGCTTTGCTCTGGTTATTATAAATTATCCTAAAGAGCTGGTAGAAGCACAATTAAAGTTATGACTGATGTTTTGACGATCTTGTACACTGGTATTTCAAACTTTGATTTGCAACTTTATTCTACATGTAAAAACTCGAAGTTTATCATGATGACATGTCAGTGTACACCTTGAATAACAATGAAGTAAGTTAATTTGGTGCTTTAACTTCCTGCATTGTTTTTTGTTGCTACAGATTTCACCATTGCTCATAGGGAGATATGGGAGTTACATGAACAATTAAGGTTTAAATGCATTAGTCTGCCAATGCAAAGTCTCAGTAATTTCTTCTGCTTCAAACACAAAACAGGAATGAAATTCAGGTCACTATCTACCCACTGTCCCAGACACATAACCTCACATTGAGAGTTACATGTTACGTTACCCTCAAGTATAATCCTGTCACCCCTAGTGTGGTTTTGTTGCCCCCAGCTGTTACATAGCCTGAAATGGTTCATTACCAATCACAATTCCACTGATAATTTAATACCACTAACTAACAAAAAACTGTGTATTGAGGTAATTTACATTTTCAGACTTGATGGCTGATCCTCATGAAGCTTTTTGTAGTATGTTTTAGTTTTCTCTATAATGCATGTAAATGGTGTACTATTGGAAAATAATTTTTATCTGAAAATCAAAGTTTTGCATTTATATTCTGTTTTCTGAACATTGAAGCAAATTGATCAGTACACCTCACTCTCAATCCACTTAATTTACAGATGAGTTTTGTTCATTAGCTTGGGTTGGTGCTAGTTTTTTGTTATTGTCCTGATCAAGCAAAAGAGTTTATAACTAGGGCAGGAAGTGAAGCAAATCATTTTGTATTTTTGATCCATGCACTGTGAGTTTAATCCAATAATGGTAACTTAATTTGGTATGTTTATGACCATTGCTTTGGAAGTCATGAAAATGCAAGTTTGATTGATCGGCTGGAGCGGCAGTAAATAGCTCATTTCAAAGGCTGTTTATTTCACCTGCTTTGACGAATTCTCTTTGAGTCCGAAATCCCTTCAAACACTTCCCGTCTTTAGTTGCAAAGAAGCTGATTTTCAGGTTAAACGACAATCATGTACAAGAAGAAATGATACAGAGGGTTGAAATACTTTTTTTCTGGAAAAAGATTAGGTGCAAGAAGTTCGCAAATTTCATTGAGGGTAAAGGCTAAAGACAGGCCTTATTTTTACTACTGCTCAAGTAGTGTTCATTACTGCGAAGTTCGCTTTCACATTCACGTCTTTTATCCACTATTCAAATATATGACTTTCACATATTCACAGTCGTTAAACTTCAACGTCACTACAAAAGAAACGTGATTTGTTTCAAGATATCACAGAGAAAATCTTGCTATCGAATGAAAAAACGAGTAGCTCACAATGGCTGATAAAACTTAAAGTTGTTCAAGAAATGAGACCTGAATTTTCAATAAACATAAATTACAGATTATCAGTTATAGACTAGCTGACCTTGATATTCGCGTTCTCCGATCGATCGACGCGGAAGTGAAGATCGTTGATGTTGCTGTAACTGATCCAAATTTTTAACCGAAAACGAGTCAAGTTTACACTTACATCATTTTCGGTGCACTGGTTTATCTTTAAAATTCCAAGTAAGTCTTATTACAATTAAAAGTCAGAACAAGCACGACAATTAGAGCTATTCCGCGTATGGTTTCTCGAATGTGCTTCGCAAAGCATATTTCCATCATTCCCATCACTCACTGGGACCTTTATTCGAAGCATCTGGGGAGAAGTGATGTTTGCGTGACTGGCAAAATAATTCGCAAGTCACGCGATCTATTTGTCGGGGCGAGGGAGGAGGGGAATGATTTCCTGTTAGTTACCGCCTTTGGGGAGTAAGCTTGATTACCGACTAAGTCTTTCATACGTTATGATAAAATGTGAGCGGAAAATGCGCCTAACATTGTGTTTTATGACCGTCACAACCGCACAATTCTCGCACACCAACGATCTTAGGTCTAGGAAACAAGAAGAGATCAGAAGAGGTTGCAGAGTCTATTGTCGACGTGGCTCAACAGATCGAAAGCAGCTACGATGCCACAATTAGAACTTGTTTAATTAGGAAGAAATCACACGGTCCAAGGAACCAAGTCTTCTTTAATATCTGCCACCTAGTAGCCCCACTTAAGTTAAAACTAAAACGAGGCTACTATCAAACCATGCCTATTGTTAAAAAACTTGCTTGCCGAGGAGGAAAACTCAATCAAGCATTCATCATAGCGAACAAGTACTTGATAAAGTTTTGTCACCAGAACAAGTGGAAATTAATTCGGCATCAAAACATCACGTACAATGGTCTTAACAAAGGAGAACTTCACCTTAATTTCGAAGGTAACGAACGCCTTTAGATTGAAATGATGTTCTACTTTGGGGGTGCAGACTCCACCCAAAATACTCAATAAATTTTATTTTTCAGAAAAACCTTCAAATGGATTTCCTATAAAATCTCTGCTTGGAGATTCCAAGTCCCCAGTAAATCAAAACCGATTTTATAGTTCTCATGTGGTATAGGCCACCAGACGCTGATATGGGTATCAGTTTCGCCTTTCGAATCTCTAATTGGGAAACTTGACAGTGAAAATGTAGAGTATTTCGTAAAGGGAGATCTTAACTGTAATATGACTTCTCTACGATGTGACAACAACACACTTAAACTGATGAGTATTGCTGATGTTTATCATGTGACTCCAGTGACTCATCTCAGAACCGACGAACTAAACAAACTACCCGAACTCGGCTGCCACAGAACATATAGTTCTGTGACGCATCCTTGAGTGCTTTACACTCGCGAGTTCTGGAGAAAAGTTAAGTCCTGTCTGCCTACCAATTCTGGTAAAAACATATATGATGTCATCCTCGTTCAATCCAGTGGTATTGTTTCCGACAAAATGTAAGTTTGGGATTCCCAGTTCTTACCGAAGAGGTGACTAAATACTGCATAAAGAATCAATTATTGCCTTCTGAATGGAAGCAAGTGCGCCTCACTGAACAGTCTTAAAACGAGGGACTGGCACAGATAAAGCAAACTATCGTCCTGTCTCAATCTTAACTACACTGTCGAAGGTGTTTGAGAAAATTATTTATGATCAGCTTTGGTCGGAACATATTTCACAACGTTTTGTCCTCTAACCTATCTGGTTTTATTAAAACCCATTCTTGCTACACTGCATTGCTACAAATGACTGAAGATTGGAAGAACAGCATTGACAACAGGGAAGCTGTAGCGGCGGTCGCTGTAGACCTGAGCATAGCGTTAGACGCAGTTAACCACCGCCTTTTGCTCGCGAAACGGAAGGCCTATGGCTTCTCTCCATATACCTTGGAAATGATATCCTCTTACCTGCTGGGCTGTCAACAATGTGTCAGTGTAGCGGGTTTATGCTCTAACTTCAAATCAATTAAAACTGGTGTCCCTCAAGGTTCATTTTTAGGGCCCCTGCTCTCCAATATCTTCATTAATGACTTGAATTGTGTACCTAGTGTCTCATTGCGGCTGTACGCCGATAGCACGACTGCCTACCTCTCAGATGTATCTCCTACCATCCTGAAATTTTAAATTTACAAAGATCTTCAAACTCTTCCGTTGTGGTTTGATTTCTAACCACTTAACAGTGAACAGTATTAAGACTCAAGCATCATCCGTCGGACCCTGTGACTATGTTTATTCTTTATTTCTTAATGATGTTAACTGAAATAGAACTTTTCAAATCTATTAAGATCCTTGGAGTTACCCTAGATTGGCACCTATCCAATAAAAAACACATATCAGATCAACTAAAGAAGGGCTAACCAAAGGCCTCTGCGCTGAGAAGAATGAGGCTTTTTCTGCCTCATGACGCTATGATAAATCTAGATAAAGCATTTATTTTACCACTTCTAGATTATAACAGGCTAAGGTAAAGGTGAACGCAACCGTCTCGAAGATGGCAACTGTTACACATTGAGAACATTAATTTGGCATAATAAGTTAATAGCATACAACGAGCTGCTCACTACGGCTGGCATGAAATCCTTACATTGTAAGCGCTTAAATCAGGCGCTCATACTTCTTTTTAAATGCTTTAGTGGTATGGGACCTCCTTATCGTGGGAACCTTTTGAAATACAGACATACACCCTATGGGCTAAGAGGTGAAGGCTCGACTTTGGAGTTACCTAATTTTAATCTTAAATTTCAAAAAAACATTCTTTCTCTTATTTATGCACTAAGTTTTGGAACAGTTTGCCCTCTCAAGTACGTGTTTCGAGGGATGTAAATGACTTCAAAAGTAAATTGCAAGATTGTAGCATTTTGGAAGGTGTCTTACAGTCTTCTTGTCATGTTTTTAGCTATCTTATAGTTTTGTTTAGTTTAGGAGTTAGCTTTTCATATTTTATGTATTTATTGCTAGTTTTTATATATTTACTGAATTGTCTTAAAATGGAATGATATTATTTGTCAGCTGTAATTACTATAGATCTTCAGACATAGTTTGATGTTGCTCTGGTTTGCAGATTTAATGAATGTAACCGAAGAAGTTACAACTCATAGACCCAACGTTTCGACACATAGACCTCGTCAGAAAAAAAAGGCCACTAATTAGTGATCATATAAAAGGACCTCTTGTTGCAGCGTTTTAGATCACCCCTGATGAAGGCACTAGACAGGAGTGTCGAAACGTTGGGTCTATGAATTGTACCTTGTTCGGTTACATTCATAAATCTGCAAACCAGAGCAGCATCAAACTATGTCTGATTGTCCACCTGGTTGCCGTGTGAACTTTAATATACTATAGATCTTATTTACACACGTTCGTATTTTGAACAAGTTCCTAGCTCTTATCTCCCTCCAACCAATGCAAACAAAGTATTTTCATTTATGAACAAAATAAGAAATTCAAAGCCAACTAGCGTAGACAGATTATCTGTGAGACTTATTCGGGAGTGCACTGACCTCATTTGTGTGCCTATATGTGATCTTTTTAATCACTCTTTCAGACAGGGTAAACTCCCAGAAGACTAGAAATCTGTTAGAGTCACACCCCTTTTCAAGCAAGACGATCGAGACAACGTCAACGGTCTCCGTCCGGTCACGGTTATCCCAGTTGTGGTCGGGGTATTGGAGAGAATATTAAACGAACAATTATATGCCCATTTAGAGGAGTAAGATAAACTATGCAAACATCAGTCTTGTTTTCGTGCTATTCACTCAACTGTTACAGCTTTGCTTGAGGCAACTGACTCCTGGGCATATAATATAGACATTTAGAAAATCAACGGGGTTATTTTTCTAGATCTGAAGAAAGCTTTGGATCCCGTTGACCACAACATTATGGTATATCAGGGAATTGATTAAAATGGTTGCTGTCGTATTTGGAGAACTGCACAAGACAATGCTCAGTTGGTTGGTCCTTATCTGACAGCCGTGTACCTAAGGGGGAGGGGGGGAGGGGGGCAGGGACCATCCTTGACGCACTGTTACTCTTATCCTGCATAAATTACCTTCCAAATTGATTGTCAAACTGTGAACCGAGTATGTTCGCCGGTGACATACATCTCATATATGCAGATAGTGATGTAGGCAACATTGAATCACGTCTTAGTGAGGACTTATTGCATGTGCATACTTAGTTAAACGCAAACAAACTTACTAAAACCGAGTTTATGCTGATAAGATCTGGCCCAAGGCTAAATACCCTTACTGCTCCCGCAACAGTCTCAATGGACGGTATTCGGGTGGAACAGGTTTTAACTACGAAATCACTTGGCGAAACAATTGACGACAAACTCAGCTGGAGTTGCCACATCAAAAAAACTAACCAAAAAGATCGCTCGTGGAATCGGGGCCATGATACGTGTTAGACACCTGGTTCCCCAAGCGACCTTGCATCTTATATACCAAGCTTTAATACAACCTCACTTTGACTACTGTAGTACCGTTTGGGGAACCTGTGGGGTAACTTTACAGGACAAGCACAAAAAATTGCATAATAGAGCAGCTCGCGTACTGACATTTTTAAATTATAACGCTGACGTGGGCCAATTGTTAGAAATTTTGGGGTGGAAAAATCTGCAATTGACCTCCAAAAGGCCACCATGGTTGTCAAATGCCTACATGTGTTAAAAGACGAAATTGGCATCTAGCAAGAATTTTCATTATAGGTGTTTTTTGACTTATTTGAACGTGGAAAATGAATGGAAATAATATATTAGCATAAGCCATTCAGCGAAAATTATAACAAGCCAGTTGATCATTTCTTATTCCTTTTGGCGATCTTACCCTGCAGGAAGAGTTTGGTCACCTTTTTCTTTATTGTGATCGCGAATTTGACATGGAGACAGATGTTTTTGCGTAAACTGCGGTTTGCGGCTAGATATTGGTATATTTCCATTATGTTGCTAAAAGATGATTAATTACTAAGAAAATGACTCTACCTTAGAAAAATTGATGCCGTGCAGAAATTTCCTAGAAATAACCCTCCTTTATACTTTTACTTCTTTACTACTCTCGTTTCTAGGCTAAATCCATGTCGAATTCCCTATCCGGAAAATAGTTTTTAAATTTTAACTTATACGGCTAGCACGTGGCTCTTTTAGGGGCGGTACCTTGGGTACGCCCTTTCTTCTCCGAATTTTCTTTTTATTCTACTGATATGTAGCAGTCTTCAAGGACTATTTTCTGCTTTTCAAGTACGATTTTAATTCTGTCGGTAAGTTTATTATAATTTTTATATTGTCAATCTTGTATTTGTCTCGCTCAACCTTGACCGTAGGACTAAGAAATTTAAGGCAGAAAGAGACCAGAGCTAGTCCCCGTTGTATCAACTTGCGTAATAAAAGAGAGAATAAAAGAAAAAAGAAACCGAACGGCGAGTGTTAGGAAATTACTTCTAACACATGGGCTAACTCCAGACTGATGAACTTCGAAATTCTCTGAACACAATATAAGCTACAACCCGGGGGACCCCGAGAACAAACTTAATGCTCAAATACCACGTACAATTTATTTCAAAAATAGTTTTAGCTATAGTGGCGCCACATTGTGCAATGGCCTTTCTTGCGAGGCCAGATGCGCGGAATCCTTCGGGTCGTTGAAACGAGAAATCAGAAAAGCTCTCTAAGGCACGGCATTCATGAAAAGCAGCAATATGGCGTAATTAATATGATTAATATTTAATAGTCTTAAACCTTTTGTAAATAGCTGATGAATTGCCCGTGATTAAATAAAGTTTTTTATGAAAGAAAAAAAAATGCAAATGTAAAGTTTAGCCAACCTTTACATAAATAATTCTATTATGAAACTGTGATAGTGAGTCGAGTGAAAAAACTAAATAGCCATCGCAAAAGCCGGGAGTTCAAAGGAAAAAAAACAAAAAGACCTCACCCTGAATAATTTTTATTCCACATTCATAATACGACTTACATGTGGTCGGTTCCCTTCGAATTTCAAATTAATGAAAAACTAATTTCCTCCCGATCACATTCCTAAACCTTTATAACACATTTCGATGAAGCTCCGCACATATCCATCCGTTTTCGTGCATGGTTTTGGTTGGCAAATTGTTTGGCCGATTGTCAAGTTTTAGTTTTCAATTAAAGTGCAGCTCTATCATTTTCAAATTTGATCTTCCACTTAGCGTCGGAAAAGAACCTATCATCACTGGGTCTGTTATTCTGTTAATATCTCAGTCCATCGATAGCATGCAGTTAAAATGTAAGGGTTGCCTACCTCCGTTAGGAAATAATAAACAATGTTGTCTCAGTATAAAAGGTTTTATTGTTGAATATGGCACTAGGAATATCTTTTGAAAGATCGTCCTCTACCACCCGAAGATTAAATACCTTATTTCCGCGCTTATTTAATACTTCGAAGAAAAGAAGAGGCGCTTTTTGGGAGGAGTCGATTAATCGAGGGGGCCACTTATTGAGAAATTATCAACCTGTAATCATGGTAATGATTCCTCTATAGTTGAAGGATTAAAAGTTATAAATAAAATGGTAATAAAAAAAGGTTTTCCTTGTATCTGTATTTTTCAATAAAGTGAGGAAAGAGGGGGGGGGGGCGCTTATTCATGAAAAGCACTTGTTTGACATAGCTACCTGGGGCGGGCACTAGTTGAGGGAAGGCGCTTATTCAATTAAATTTGGAGCAGCCAGTCACAACAGTGTGGAAGAAACCTAATCCTAATGGTCCAATTGGTTTGCCGTGAAGACCTTTGTTGACATCACAGGACTCACAGAGGTTCTGTTCATTCTACTTTAATAAAAATGAGATTAGTTCACCATGTACAGTTGCAAAACAGAGTACTTAAACTTATCACCGAAAAATCAGCCTTAATGATTCAATATATAAAAATCAGTAGATAGGGTTAGTATCTCACAATGTGCACAGTGTGTAGCCACAATAACACATGTCACCTCAGGAACAATTCCAGCTTCTTAAATAAGAAAGATTTAATATAACTATAACTTAACTGTCACAGTTTAAAGAGTACAACCAATACTGAGTTAAAATATTTTACATTTCAGAGTTAAGGAAACACTTGTCAAACACAGTCTCCCTTCTTTCGCCAAACTCAACAGAGTTTTAAAAGGTCTGATGACCGAATGTCAACCACAATGCATTATTTACATTAATCTGAAATGGAATGTTTAGTACTTTAGGCAAGCAGAAGCCTGTCCTGTATTAAAAAACAGCTAAATTCGTTTTTTGCATGTGAGGACTTCAATCTATAATTAACGTTTTGCCCTTTGCCACATTAAAATATCTCTAATTTTATGAAGAATGGCTGCATTGAGGAATTATTTCATATGTACCGAAAGAAATGAGAGAATTATCTGCACAGTCAGCCTTATGAAGTAATTAATTGTCTGGGCAGTACATAACCAAGGAAACTAAACTAAAAATTGAAAAAACTACCCCAGTCTCTAAATCAATAACATGAAAACCAAATTTTGAAGCTCAAAGCTGTAAATCAAACTACAACCAACAATAGTGGACATCGAAAAATAGTCTAAAATCAAAATATATCCAAATCCAACAATCAGCTTCAAGGACTAGACACTCTGACTCCAAAGAAACATCCCACATATCCTTACTGATGTTTTGGAAGGGAATTCCCAAGTTAGTCAAAGTACCAATTTACCCTATGCTGAGAGATTCTAAAAATACATTTCCTCATTTTTTATCCAACTGTTGATTGTTTGTTCATTTGATCAAATCACTGAAGTCTCTTACTATTGGTCAGAAACCTACCAGACCAACCAATCATCTTGCAAGGTGCTTTGTTTAATCAGGTAAAAATAGATAAAAAATAGTGAATACAACTTAGGTATTGACTTCTCTAACTGAAAAAATTTGAAGGAATTCTTTCAATGGATGGACTGGTCTGGCCAGCCAGTTCTGACAAGTGTAAGTTTCCTTAGTTTCAGGCAGTCTACTGAGCCAGTCCTGGTCAGTAACGTTTCCAGGCAGGACCCAGGCTCCTGCTCGTCACCTGAGTCACTAAATGACCCAGGATCTGGCTCTTCTTCTGATCCATGCAAGTTGCTCCAATGCTCTCTCCAGTATTCATCTGTTGGCCATTCTTCTTCAGGTTTGACATTCCCTTTGTGATACCATACCATACCATACCATACCATACCATACCATACCATACCATACCATACCATACCATACCATACCATACCATACCATACCATACCATACCATACCATACCATACCATACCATACCATACCATACCATACCATACCATACCATACCTCACTTTATTAACGTGGCTGACACTTAGCTATATAAAGCTAGTTTACAGGTAAGTCACGAAAGAAAAGATAAATAAATAAACCTAAAAGCCATATAAAAGTGTTTAAAATGATATAGTATTATGGAACTGCATAACATTATAGAACTATTAAACGTATAAGAACTGGTTTAATATGCGAATAAGGTCTATAAACTTACAACTATATGAAAGTGTTTAAAATGATATTGTATATGGAGCTACATAAAATTATAGAACTATAGTACTAAAAAATTGAAAAAAAAAACTAAGTTAAATTGCAAATAAGAGACTATAAACTTGCAAGGTCGAGCTCCTTGAGTCCACGTTTAAAACTGCAGTAGCCATCGATATTTCTTAAATTATTAGGAATAGTGTTCCATAGTGGGGCAGCCTGATATCTCCATAACTTGATCCCGTATTTTTTAGATTTTACTTTATGTAATTTTAAAATAGCATCACCACTTAAATTATAGTTAAAATCAAGTGCTGTCAATAACTCAGAAATACTTGTAGGTGTGTTTCCATTCCCAATTACTCCAAACTCTGTATTTAACATTTTTGCAAGTCTTTGATCTGCTAATGTGCTACATCCATTTTTTTTAGATCCTGTGATAAATCACAAACCAACACTGAAAATCATCTTGTTAAACAACATACACCTGAAATCAAACTTGTTTAACACTGTTACATTTTATATAAAGAGGAATTAGGCCAAGAATATTTATTGACTGAGTCATTTTAAAGACAACTTTTACATTAAGGAACGTTCCTTGTAGGCTAACATCACAAGGCTCACCAAAATTTAGATATCTTCCAATTACATCCATGCTGGGGCTTATGCTGATTTTCTAATTACAGAGATATAAGGTTAAGTGTTCAAGAAATGTACCTTATATCATATGATAAACAAAATATTATTAAGTGACCACCTTTCCTACAGCCCTACAGGAGCACATACCTGACAAGACCACCCAGAGAATACAGGGTAACTTTTAAGACAAAGGTTCAGAAGTTCATTTGAGAACAAGGAACTGCTGATGTCTCCTCTTTAAAGGTTATTAATATTTACTTAGTGGCTCATCCACTGCTAGTAATCATTTTCAAACTAAGGAAACTGTATAAGTGCACATTATTTGTGAGCATTTGAAATAATGCGATATTTTTGTGGTTCAGCAGCTCATCAGCTTTGCAGTCTGCTTAGTCAGTTCATGTAAAAAAAAAATGTAGAGACTCAATCCTAGTTAGGGCGAACTTGATTCAGATGGATGTATGTTATTTTCATACAAGCTGATTAACAAGAAGTTCTCTGCATAGAGTCGGATAAAAATAGTTTGATCAAAGTAACCGCATTTACATTTACATTAGAGAATCTCTACCAACGAAATTTGAACCAGTATCTCTCTTACAGCTGGAACATTCTTTCTCTACTACTTTTCAAGTAAGCCCTCGGTTATTTCTTTTCTAACCAACAATGTTCCTAGTAACTTCTGTTTATGTGGGAGAAAACAAAAATCTGTGTAAAAAAGGAAGTTTAATGGAAAAAAAATTCTGCAGTGTCTTTCCTTTATTTTTTTTCAAAACCTAAACTGAAAACTAAACCACTGAGTTAATCAATTAAAAGAAAATTACGGATTTATGCTAACCTTCTTTCGACAAAACTCCCAAATACTTTTCGAGAAGCTCTCTCTTAGGGAATACTTGGGTATCAAAAGTTTTTTCAGGGCATCCAGAGACATCCAACATTTTCTTTGAAATTTAGCTTTTTCTGCATCAGAAAGAAGCTTCAGCTTTAAAGTATAACATTGTTTAACAACTCCTAAGAGCTGTAAATAAAACAAAGTGAAAAAACCAAGGTCTCAAATCATTTCATATAGACAGATGCTCAGCTGGTAAATACAAGCAATTGTTTGCTCCCTCAATTCCTGTTTCTCTTACGGAAATCAAGACCACTTTCCGAAGGAAAAAAATAGCTAAACGAATAAAGAAAACTTTGAAAACCATTGGCAGAACTCCTCAATTTTAATACAAGTCAGCCTGAATACAAGTGTAGAAAGTAGTTCCTTGGTCTCTTTCAAACACTGACATTAACTTTCTGTCATTAATATCTGAAAACAAGCAGCCGTCCTCACTTTGGTTTTATTTTATTTTTTCCTTTTTTCTGGCCCTAAATATAAAAGGAACAGATATCACAGGGTTAAAGGGATGAAATAAGGAATGGAGTGTATCCAGTTTTTGTGTTTCCACAGTAAATACTCAACATAATATTGTTTAAGACATTCAAAAACAGACTTCAGAATTCAGCCTTCCTCAAACTTAAACAAACTTACCTAAATGGGTTCTCATCCTAACTGAAAAAATGACTTGCTTCCAAGTTTAACAGATTAAATGGTAGCGACAAAGAGTGACTGTATAATGTTCTAATGTATGTAAGCCTTTTCAGCGCCGAGAATCTAAAGCAAGTAGCCATTAACGATTTACGCTCAATCTATGATGCGCCCTCTGCATTATTCTCTTCTACATTATCTGCAATGTAAAGTGAAAAGTAGTTTTAAATTTAGCAAATCTGCAATAAGAAATGGACATTTCTATCCCAATCCCGCCTGGTTAAACCCACATTGCTCTAGTTCAACCCCCTATTTAAACTGATGGACAAATTATAGCCTTTGCGATATTGATAATGTTCTCTCATAATGGAGAAAGGGAAAGGCTTACTTAACGCCTATCTAGCCGGCTTAAAAAACGGTTGTTCCTCGGTGTGTTTACGGTCTTTACAAGTGAGACAATTAACTCCACTTACGGAAGGACCAACAACTCATTTCATCTCAAAGATACAAGAAAATATCGGGACCCAAGAGATCCATTAAGATCACTGATCACTTTACGTGTACCTCCGCCAATGTTATTTACTGCATAACTTGCACTTATTGCAATAAGTTATACATCGGCGAAACAGGAAGACGACTAGGTGACCGATTCCGAGAACACCTTCGCGACGTGGAAAGAAATGACAAGGACGCATCCAAACCAGTCGTTAGACACTTTAATCTTCCTAATCATTCTAAACAGCATATAGCAGTTTGCGGCCTTTCCTTACATCTAGGCAGTTCGGAAAGCCGTAAAACACTAGAACAAAAATTTTTCTTCCAAATCGGCACCCTAAATCCCCACAGAATCAACGAGCGCATTTCATTCAACCAATTTATTCCTGTTTTCTGGTCACCATATTCCCACCAATGGCGTAACTCCACTTTCTGCATATAAACCCACACACAACCCACAATTCCTCCAACCGCTCTGACGAAGGGCTAACGCTCGAAACGTCAGCTTTTTTACCCTTTACGGTGGCTCATTTACGTTTTCAACTCAGTTGTTAACACTAAATTACCTGCTATAAAAAGGATCGTTTGTAACGATAGGATTTTTAGTTATCGAGTTCTTTCATGCTTGCGCTTAAAAAAAATACAATATTCAACGTAGAAAGCTTAGTTCAGCAAAGCGTAAACGCCACCAGTTCTCCTTCAGTCACCTGTAAACAGTTATTATTAGTGTTAAACTGTAACAGCCACCTGTCATGTCCTTTTGTGTAACTGTTATCCACCGGAACTCTTTAAAGTAATTAATGTTGTAAAAGGCGAAATTCCTACTTAGCCAATAGTGTAGTAGATTACATGATCCTTTAGATTATTCATGGCATTACGTTATCCATGTAAGCTAGGCTTAAATAGGACTGTTCTGTAAAGCTTAGCAGTTAGGTGAGAAAAGAGATGAGAAGAGAGACTTAACTAGAGAAGAGCAGGGTCGAACCAGCCCTGGCCAGGTCCGTTCTGGTCAAAATTGTAGTAGAGCTTGCAGAATAAATCTACCTTGGAGCCAACCCTGTTGTTGTTAGTCATTCTCTCAACGATAGTCAGCAGCCGTAATAGATTCCGGTTACCTTCCCGCAGCCAGCGAGTGCCCCCAAGGAAAGCCTTTACCCAGAAGAGTTTTTAAGACTTGTCCCCGTCCGTCCCTTCATTTGTGAAGGCAAAACCCTGTTTTCACACGTTGAACAGCACATACCCGAGCACATTAAACTAGAAAATGATGAAAGCCATCTTTTTAACGCAATAAAATGCAGACTTTGAAGCTCAAATCCGAAAAGGGTTCATGTATGACTCAGTAAAATCAAAACTGTAGCCACAATCGAAAGATATCAAAATTCTCCAATCACATCCAAGGAGCGTGACATTTTGAGTACCGTGAAATAGTCAACATGTTCTCTTTTCAGACTGAGAACATTAAGGCAGGTTAACATCCTTTCAAGACTTTGAATACTAGGAAAGGAATCGAAGTTTCTCGCGAATTTTTACTACTCAAAGCTTCCCCGAAACACCGAGTTAAATGTACTTTTTAATAGTCGTTCGATGGGCGTCAACTAACCCGTTTCCAAGAATGGAATTTTAATATTTCCAATCCGAAAAACTCATACTAACTCGTCTGTGTCAAGAAAACCGACGGAAAGATTGTTGCGTGACTATGCTATGTCAGCCAAGTGAAAGCAAGTTTCGAGCGGTAGTAATTATCGTCAAGATAAGCATTTTAAAAACAGTACTTGTCTGGCTCGTGGCAGTCCATTGCCAGGCTCTGAAAACAGGCGCATTGGTGAATTATATGTTGCCTTAAAATGTGTAAAGGTATTCAACGTTGTGTGGCTCTTGTCCTGCTCTTGCCCTGCTCCTGTTAGCCTTGTCTGACCTCTCAAGGCCCTGAAAAGAGCGTAAATTTTTTTTGGCTCATTAGTTTAAAGCCAGTAAATTTTTTGTGTGGCTCATGTCATGTCGATGTCTGGCTCTATGAATGGTAATCTGGCCGGAACAAGGCCGTCTTCAGGCTCTGTCAGGCTCTAAATTTGCGCACGGGATATATAGATAAAAGGAACCGATCTCGTGTACTAAAGACATTTGTTGAACGAATATCGACTAACACTAACAGTCAACATAACAACTGAATATCAGCCGATGTGTAGAGCAAAACTTGGTTCACATGTTGACTGACATCAATGAATGAGTTGCCAGTAATCGGATCCTTGTGTTTGCGGACAGATTTCTGGGATCGCCACGGGGCAAACATTGCAACTCATTGCCTCTTGACCGACATGCATGTCAGATGATACTCAGTTGACAAGTGGCTCATACTTTACCCACACTTGGCCCCCAAATGTTTTTCTCACCTTGGCTAAATTCATGTACAAGAAATGATACCAAGACATGTATCATGTTGCGTTGGAAGAATTTTTTCTGTTACAAAATCTGGGTTTCTAGAGGTTTTATTGCAAATATCACCAAGGGTACTGACGTCTTGTTAAAAGTAAATGCAAATTAAACTTCAACCTAACTACAAAAGGAACAGGAATGTATATAATAACATAATATGTGAATATCTTAGCCTACATACTGAACGATTATACGCCACCATCTGCATCGGTATAATTACAATAATGAATTAATATGTACAAAATATATATATTTAAAATATACTCACTTTAAGAAATTAATTCCTTTCAGTTTGTAAATATACCTCCTGTAAAATTTTACGCGTAAAATCTCTCAGTATGTATAAAGTACAATCAGACTTAGGGTTAGTCGTTTAAAATCTCACAGTTTATAGACTACGATAATTACATATTACACGCCGTCATCACATTACCGAAAAGGAACGTGAGTTATTTCAAGATATCACGGAGGAAATTCCCCTATCGAATTAGAAAACGACGCGCTTACAATGGCTGATAAGACTTAAACTAGTTCAAGAAATGAGATTTGAATTCTTAATAAACATAAATTAAAGATTAAGAGTTCTATGTAAAGCATCGCCCACCTTGATATTCGAGTCAAGATTACATTTATATCTTTTTCGATGCACCGGTTTATCTTTAAAATTCCAAGCAAGTCTTATTACCATTAAAAGTCTGAACAAGCACGGCAGCTAGAGCTTTTCCGCGTATTTTTTCTGGAATGTGCTTATCAAATCATGTCCTTACTCACTGATATTTTCCGAGAAATCTGGGGAGAGGCAATGTTTGCGTGACTTGGGTGATCGCAAGTCACGCGATCCACTTGTCGGGGTAAAAAGTGACTTCCTGAAAGTTACCGCTTCTCGATTACCACACTTGATTACCGACTAAGTTTTTCATACGTAATGATAAATCTGAGGGAAAATACAAATGGAAAGTTTTACCAATCCTTACTTAAATAACTTTATGTAAACTGTGATAGAGAGACAAGGGGAAAAACTAAACACACCTTGTATAGCCACCGCAAAGCTAAGAGTTCGAAAGCAAAAGTATAGCAAACCTTGCCTTAAGTATTTTTCTATTCTACATTCCTACTACGACTTAGGTATGGTTAGTCAACTTCGATTTTCAAGTAAAATAAAAATCTCATTCCCTCCTGATCACATTCCTAAAACCTTTTTGACACATTTCGATGTAGCTTCGCACATTTCCATCCGTTTTCATAGCTGGTTTTGGTTGACAAATTGTTTGGCCGACTTTCAAGTTTCATTTTTCAATTTAAGTGCAGCTCTATCATTTTGAAATGTGATCTTCCAATGAGTGGTAGGAAAGAAACGATTTTCACTAAGTTTGTCATTCTGTTAACATCTCGGTTTATCGATAGCATGCAGTTAAAATGAGAGGGTTACCTATCTCCGTAAAGAAATAATAGACAATGTTTTCTCAGCAGACAAGCTTTTATTGGTAAATATGGCAATAAGAGCATCTGGTGAAAGATCGTCCTCTACTACCCGATTAAATACCTTATTTCCACGCCCATTTCAAATTTCGGCTAAAAAAAAAAGGTGCCTATTGGAAGGAGGACGATTAATCGAGGGGGACAGTTATTAAAGAAACTATCAACCTGTAATGATTTTGCTGTGGTTGAAAGCTGAAAAGTTGTAAATAAAGTGGTAATAGCAATAGGTTTTCCTCGTATCTCTACTAATTAAGACTGTGAGGACGGAGGGAAGTGAGCAGCTTGATTTACATAATGGGAGCGTGGGTGCTTATTCGAGGAAACATGGTTCTTGCTTTCCTTCGACAATAACGCAACATCGATTTAGCAACCAAGAAGTAATAAATATAAACAGTCATTGAGGAAAAACTCACGGACCTTTTCGTCTTGACATCGCTAAGAAATTAAGGGCAGAAATGTCGGAATCTTTCAAGAATAAGGCATATAAGAGTAAGTTATTGTCGGTCAGTTCCTCATTCTTATTTCTTTGACAGGCTGTACGGGATGTTTCGTCAATTTGTAATCGGTCTAATACACCGTTCATGTACCGTCGACCAGATCAAAGTTTTTTCTTCATTTTAGTAGAAATACACGATTTACTTCCTGCTCTGTATGTTTTTCTCCTTCTCGCTTCATGGAATACATTTCAATCATGATTCTTAAAACGGGTTTTCATCACATCACAATTCAGAAATAAAAAATGGCGAATTCCCAAGATTACAAAAATATCCGACGGTCCCCCTACCACTATAGTTTGCAAATTGATGAATTTGACCGAGGCTTTTCTAACAGAAAACCATTAGGAGGTTAGAATCCGAGAAGGAAGGAAGGGAAGGAAATTGGAAATTTTGAGATACTATCAGGAGATATATGAGAAATAGAGACCTCGTGGTGAGTTAAGGGAGGGAGGGGGGGTGGGGGTGGTTGAAGGGTGGGTAACTTTTAACGCCGTCCCATAAATCCCGTCATCCTCTTCCACTTGGTCGATTGGAGCACGAGACTTTACGTGAGCAGTTGCACAAATAGAGCAGGCCTAAAACAGCCAGTCACTGCAGTGTGGATAAAACCGCAGGTGTCCCAAGCTCACGTTTCGAGAAAACGCAAACAATTAACTCATGAAGGCGTCACACGTTGTGTGACTCTGTACGTGGGGAACAGGAATAACATTGACGGCAAAACAAGCTTAAAACGGTAGAGAACACCGGAAACCACGACGGACACACAAGATGTGAGTAAGTTCTAATGGTTTTACTTGTGAAATGTTCATACTTCGAAATATTTATCGTAGCAAATCGACCATGTTTTTTTCCCCATAATTTTCCTTATAACGGTTCCTTCCGTAACTTAACACCGAGTCACACAACGCGTGACGCTTTCATGAATTAATCGTTTGCTTCTTCTCGATACACGTGAGCTTGCGACGCCTGTAATAAAACATAATGGTCCGATTGGTTCGTCGTGATGACCTTCGCTGACATCACAGGGCTCAAAAGTGTTCCCTTTTTCCTAATTTGATATAAATTAGTTTAGTGCACTTCTACAATTGCAAAACGGAACACTTAAAAACAGAACTTATCACTAAGAAATCAGCCTTAAAGGCTTAATATATAAAAATCAGGAGATAGAATCAGTGTCTTACAATCTGCAATGTACAGCCACAGTGGAACATGTCACCTAAGGAACAATAACAGCTTCTCAAATAAGAAAGATATAATATAACCATGACTTAACTGTAACTCACTTGACAATTTTAAGAGTAAAACCAATACAATACTGAATTAAGTACCACCACTACCATTGGTAAGAAACCTACCAAACTGACCAATCATCTTGAAATGTGCTTTGTTTAATCAGGTTTCCTAGACTTGTTTTCATATTTTGTTCAATACAATGACTACAACTTAGGTATTGACTTCTCTAACTGAGCAGATCTGAGGGAATTCTATCAATGGATGGACTGGTCTGGCCTGACAGTTCTGACCAATGGTAAGTTTCCTTAGTTGCAGGCAGTCTACTGAGTCAGTCCTAGTCAGTTACGTTTCCAGGCAGGACCCAGGCTCCTCCTCGTCACCTGAGTCGGTAACTAACCCAGGATCCTCCTCATCACTTGAGTCAGTAACTGACCCAGGATCCTCCTCGTCACCTGAGGCAATAACTGACCTAGGCTCCTCCTCATCACCTGAGTCAGTACCTGGCCCAGGATCCTCCTCATCACTTGAGTCAGTACCTGACCCAGGATCCTCCTCATCACTTGAGTCAGTAACTGACCCAGGCTCCTCCTCATCACCTGAGTCAGTACCTGACCCAGGATCCTCCTCATCACTTGAGTCAGTAACTGACCCAGGATCCTCCTCATCACCTGAGTCAGTACCTGACCCAGGATCAGACTCTTCTTCTAATTTGCTCCAATAATCTCTCCAGTATCCATCTGATGGCCATTCTTCCTCAGGTTTGACATTCCCTTTGTTATCCTGTCATAAATCACAAACCAACAATCAACATTATCTTGTCAAACAACATACACCTGTAATCCAACTTGTTTACCCTGGTTACTTTTTATATGAAGAGAAATTATGCCATGAGTATGTTTGACTGAGTCAATTTAAAACAACTTTTATATTAAGGGATGTTCCTTGTAAGCAAACATCACAAGGCTCACAAATATTTAGATATATTCCAATTACATCCATGGTAAGGCCCATACTGATTACGTTATTAGAGAAATAAGTTGAAGTGTTCAAAAAATATACATAACATCAAAGTGACCACCTCTCCTAGAGTCTCACTTGGTACTTGACCTGACAAGCCCCTGCAGAGAATACAACTAAAGGTAACCTTTTATGGAAAAGGCTCTGTAGTTCATGTGAGAATGAGGAACTGCTGATGTCTCCTCTTTAAAGGTTATGAATATTTACTTTGTGGCTCATCCACAGCTAGTACTCATTTTCAAACTTAGGAAACTGCAAAGGTGGACATTATTTGTGAGCATTTCAAGTGCTGCAATATTTTTGTAGTTCAGCAGCTCATCAGCTTAGCAGTCTGCTTAGTAAGTTAATATAAAAAATGTAAAAACATATCACCAGTTAGGGAAAGTTTGATTCAGACAGATGCAACCTTCATTGCTATTTTTACACAGGCCGATTAACAAGAACTTCTCTGGATAGAGTAGAATAAAAACATGTTTGAACAAAGTAACTGCAAACCATTGACATTAGAGAAGCTCTGACTGCGAATTTGAACCAGTATCTCTCTAACAGTGGTAGCATTCTTTCTCTACTACTTTTCAAGTGGAAGCCCTTGGTCATTTCTTTTCTAATCGACAATGTTCCTGGTAACTTCTGGTTAGGACCAGAGGAAGAAAAGGAAAATCTGTGTAAAAGGAAGTTTAAGGGAAAAAATTCTGCTGTGCCTTTACAGCATTTTTTCAAAACCTAAATTATATACTAAACCACTGAGTTAATCAATCAAATAGAATTTACAGATTTACGCTAACCTTCCTTCTACAAAACTCCCAAATACTATTCCAGAAGCTCTTTCTAAGGGAATACTCAGGTATCAAAATTTTTTTCTCAGAGCGTCCAGAAATATCCCACATTTCCTTTGAAGTTTAGCTTTTCCTCCATCAGAAAGAAGCTTCAGCTTTAAAGTTTGACATTGTTTAACAACTCCTAAGAGCTGTAAATAAAACAAAGTGAAAAAACTAAGGTCTCAGATCATTTCTTACAGACAGATGCTCAGCTCATGGTAAGTACATGCAATTGTTTACTCCCTCCATTCTGTTGCCCTTACGGAAATCAAGACCATTTTCCGATGGAAAAGAATAGCTAAACAAATAAACAAAAGTCGAAAACCAGTCCTAGCAGATTTCCTAAATTTTAAGATAAGTTTAGAAAGTAGCTCCTTGATCTCTTCCAAACACTGACATTAACTTTCTGTCATTAATATCTGAAAATACGCGACCGTCCTCACATTAACGCGCACAGAGTGGTAACGCATTCACTTTCGTTTTACTTTATTTTCTACTTTTTTCTCTGGTCCTAATTATAAAAGGAATAGATTTATCGAGGTTAATGGGATGAAATTAGGAATGAAGTGTATCCTGTTTCTGTGTTTCCACTGTAAACACACAAAATAATATTGTTTAAGACACTCAAAAACAGACTACACGCTTCAGAATTCACCCTTCTTCAAAAGTAAACAAACATACCTAAATGGGCTCTCATCTTCACTGAAAAAAATGACTTGCTTTGCTTCCAAGTTTAATAGATTAAATGGTAGCGACAAAGAGTGACTGTATAACGTTCTCATGCATGTAAGCCTTTTCAGTAATTCGGTATGTAAAACTTTTTAATTGAAATCGTTAAAATCATTAAAAAGCCACAATATTTGCCTCTCTTACGAACCGTTTGCGAGTCGGCTTGTTGCGACAAAATATAAAAGAATGTTATGAAAGCATGATTAAAACGGAACGAAATTGAGCTGCGAATTACCCTTTGTCCAGCAATGTAGATAATGGACTGGGCTTTTTTCTTTTTCGGGACTGGGGATTCATAAGGAATCCAAAGAAGATGCTCCATTTTAGCTTAACTTTGACCGTTGCCCGCACACGTGTTTTTCGGAAATGCGCAAGTGTCTCTTGTGGCTTGGAGATAGCTACATCGCAATTGCTCCGCGAACTAAGGGCGTAAAAATTCTTAAAACAACACCACAAGAAATTGAACAGAATCTATAAGAATTATGACTACAATTATGCAAACTACGATCACAAAACTTACGTAGTATTTTTTGTTAAACCGGCGGATGTTACTCTGACGTACAGCTGCACTCAATTCATTCAATTGTTGCTTTGTCATTTTAACATCAAAAAGGAACAGCTCTATCAGGTGAGGAAAACACCTGAGATGTCGAGTAAGAACACTTACTCCTTTGCCAAGAGGGTTATATGACAAGTCGAGGACGCGCAGGCCACGAGCCTTGTGCAGATATCTGAAGATGACTGCGGCAGGTTTGGCTGTTAAATTGATACCAACAAGTTGTAATGTGCGAAGTCTGTCATTGCAGATGATACGAGACACCAGAGTCTCTGTCAACTGAGCATCAATGATTTCAGAGCGTTTACCAAAAATAATTATATAACGCAGAGCAGTGAAAAGTGGCAAGAAATCAGCCAGCATCTTTATCTCTTGCCTTTCTATGTGGGAAATATAAATCCTCTTCACACAGGAAAGGCTCTGAGGAGTAGGACCAGTGATGCTATCAGTATTCTGAATGAAACTCGAAGCTGTTTCGCTGTCGTGTTCATTCAACGGATCAACAAGACGCGTCACCTGAGTAGACTCTGCCGTTGGCGAAATGAGCTCTCGCAGCATTTCAGTCAGAAAAGTGCTACCATCTTCTTCTTTGCGTATTTGATCAAAATAAACGACGATTTTTCTCTCTCTCTTCAAAAAGAACTCGCCCACAGAACGTGGGAACTTCATCAGTAAATCTGCGGCTATCTTTTCGCCCGAACAGCTCAAAAATACTGCATTTGTGTCCTCCGCTACAGTGATCAAGTCTCGATAGCTTTTCTCTGAAGAATCTTTGTAGGGAGGAAAAAAAATTAAGTCGGGTATTGTGCCAGATTTCAGCAAATGTTCATTTGCAGTAATGTTCAGCTGGTTAGAATCAAGAAACAAAACACCTCCAGTGTAAGAGGGAAACACTGAGCAGAGATCTCGCCTCTTCTCGGCCGAACAACAAAAGTAGCTATGCGAGATAAGCTCAAGATAAAGTTCTTCATATGGAGACAATTCTTCATTCTCCAGAAGCAGCTCACTGAAATCACATTCCGACACAGATTCCTTTCTTCCAACAGACCCCACATGATGGAAAACTGCGCACGCGGCTTCTGTTGACAGCTCACAGGCAAATTTCAGAACTTCATACATCTTCTCGATCTTTTCAAATGATTCAACTTTGGAAAGGCTAGGCGTACTTTCTCCTTTAATCGACAACACTTCCTCCTTAATGTGCCAGGCTGCAAGGAACTCCTGTACGGATTTATGAATGAAATAGGCCCCTTTCTCAGGATTGAGACTCGTAAGATTGACAATCTGGAAAAGCCCAACTTCACTTAATTTTTCAAAACTTCTTGAAATATTTTCGGGGAGTTCGCTGCAGCGTACGTAAAGTTGGTCTTGCAGAAGTGCTTCAAAGGCAGCCTTTCCAAGATTACTAAAGTCTTCTTTAGCTTCTGTTGAGGTCACTTTCTGAAATGGCATAGACTGGTGATTTCCACTTTTTTGATTCAGCATGGTTTGAATGAATTGTGTGAATATGTCGGCCCGTGATTTTGGCAGTCCCTCGTGATGTTTCTCTTTCCACAAAATACACAGCATCAGTAGGAGGAGAGGTATTTCTGCCATGTCACGGAGACCTTTTTCTTCCAGGTAGCACATAAACTCGTCAAGATCATCTTCACCTGCCAAAAATTCTCTCACAAACGTTCTTTTTTGTTCCCGGCTTTTGAAACCGTGAATTTCCAACTGAACGTGGCTGGGGCCTCTTAACTCGTCACATTTAAGTTCTCGGGTGGTGACAATAACGTGACAATCTCTTAGTTGTTCACCCTCCCAAATTTCAAGGATGGGTGAGTGTTCTTTTGCAAAGCTGTACTCATCGTAGCCATCCAAAATAAGAAGCACTTTATCTTGATTGTCGATAATGTAATCATGGAGACTATCAACTGAGATCGCACCATCACTGGCCAGCAATTTAGACTTATGCAAAACATCGCGGATGTTTCCCACGTCACACACATCGCGCAACTTAATCAGAATCAAAACATAAAAGTTCATTAGGACTTCCTTTAAGGCTTTCGACCAGTCATATGAAGCCTTTTTACAAAACGTACTCTTGCCAATTCCTGGCCGACCATAAACAAGTATTCGAGTTGGTTTTCCCTTGAACATGTCGGTGTAGTCTTCAAGTTCCTCTTGTGTCACTCCGCTAGGCTTCCTGTGATCTCTGACCCAAGACAAAGGTGTGTAGATCTCATTAATCTGAATGGAAGAGCTGTCGTCCCATGGAACGATTTTCACCTTGCTGAAGGTGTTGTAATAAGACTTAAGCTGCTCTTGACACTTCTCAACATTCAACGGTTCTAAGAAAAATTTTAAAAAAAATTTAACTTTTATTGAAGGAATAACTATATTAAAGAAAAAAAGAATTTACTTTTATTGAAGGAATAACTATACACACGATGCCAAGTTTCTAACACCACACGAACTAAAGTACAGCTTTCTTGGCATGAAAGGATTAAGATAATTAACCCTGCTGCCACCCCTTTTCCCCCCTCCCCCCCCGCCCACTTCCACCCCGCCCCTTCCCCCGTCCCCTTCTCCCTTCCCCTCCGTCCTCTTTCCCCCTCCCCGCCGTCAAAAACCCAGCCACACTCTGTTCCTTTATTTTTCCCTTTGTCGGTAGCTCGTTTGAAATTGGAGGGAAGATTAAATTTCCAGCATTTATGTCATCATGGATCAATAACGTTGGGAAATGAAGCGGCCAAAGAAACAACAAAAAACTTCATGAATTTCCTCTTGCCACGAGCGTGAGGCAAATAAAATTTTTTTAGTCCACACCTGGAATAGAACCTAACACCTTCAGAGTCTACGATCGGACACTCTATCACTCTAAGTATAATATCAGTTATAAAAACGTAAGCTTAATATGAAATTTCTTCACTTGATAATACCTGCTAGCCTTCTACGTTTATTTTCTGAAGGATCATCACTTTTACAACTCTCCTCTGCTGTTGAAAATTCTGCAAAAGGGAAAGGAAATTCAAATTGTAATGAGAATTAAACTACACTTCACTGAACTTGTGAAATGGGTAACAAGCAGGAGTCAAAATAAGTGCTGATTGAAGTTGAAAATCTCATGTGAGCCCGCTCACAGAATAAAAGAGAGAAGAGAAATTATCTGACTTGAAGAATTGAAATTAATTGGAATGGAATAAAAGGTAAGATTTAGATCTCATAAATGTTTAAAACTGGACAGTAACAGTGAGGCATTTCGCAGAAAGGTAAACAAATAAAATTTGGGTTCATCTTACTGTGCAAGAGTCTGAACACGAAAATAATAATTAGGGGGGCGGGGGAAGGAGGGAAGTTGATAAGTGTGTTTAATCAACGATTTGTAATACCTACGATCAAAGACGAAAGATAAAAGATTTAACTTAAGACTAATGAATAACAATAAAGATGCAGAAAGTGAATAGCTCTGGAATTTTAGAACGTTATCCTTGACTGCGAGTTAGAATTAGAACTACTAAAGTGAATTTGTGCATATCTCAATTTTTTTCACAGTAATGTTAAAAAATAAAGAATTTGTATGTTTTTCAGTTTTCTGTTATATATTCAATTCCACCGTTGGTCTCCAAAACAATATGTTATTTTCATTTTATGATCGATCATTAATTTTCGGCATTGAAGCAGCTGAAGGAAACCAGGACAAGAATAATAAATTGTTATAATAAAAGAATAAGGAAATGTCTTTTATCGTCGTGCCACGAGCGTTGGACAAAAAAAATCAAGTCCTCCCCAAGGATAGAACCTCCGACCTTTGGAGTCCGCGCTCAGACACTCCATTACTATAAGTATAATACGAGTTATTAAAACGTAAGCTTAATATGAAATTTCTTTGCTTGACAATTACAATACCTGCAAGCCTTCTACATTTATTTCCAGAAGGATCACCACTTTTACAACTCTCCTCTCTTGTTGAAATGTCTGCAAAAGAGAAAAGAAATTTATACTGTTATGAGAATTAAAACACACTGACGAATATGATACTGAAGGGATGAATATGCACACGACGTCAAGTTTCTAACATCGCACGAACTCAAGTACAGTCTTCTTGGCATGAAACGATTAAGATAATGGAAAAAAACACACACTCTGTTCTTTAATTTTTCCCTTTGCCTGTAACTCATCTTAAATCGCAGGGAAGATTAAATTTCCAGCATTTATTTCACCATGGATCAACAATATTGGGAAATGAAGCGGCCAAAATAACGTAAAAAAAGTTCAGGAATTTTTATTTCTTAAATTTTTGCGCAGTACTGTTTCTTGAACAAGAATGACAAATTGGTAAAAGAAAAGGGAAAGGAAAGAAGTGTTACTGTCTTGTCACGAGCGTAAAAAAAAAAAAAGGAAAAATGTTGAGTCCTCCCCAGGGATAGAACATAACACCTTCGGATTCTGCGCTCGGACACTCTACCACTATAAGTATAAAGTCAAATTGTAATGAGAACACACTTTACTAAATATGTGAAAAAGGTAACAAGCAGGAGTCGAAATAAGAGCTGATTGAAGACGAAAATCTTGTGTGAGCCTGATCCCGGAACAAAAGAGAGAAGAGAAAATGATGGATTTGGAGAATTGAAATTCATTGGGAGGGAATAAAAGTTAAGATTTAGATCTCAACAAAGTTTTAACCCTGTCAGCAATAGTGAGGTATTTCGTAGAAAGGTAAACAAAGAAAATTTGGGTTCATCTTACTGCGCACAAGAGTCTAGACACGAAAACAATAATTAGGAGGGCAGGGGGAAGGGGTAGTTGATAAACGTGTTTAATCAGCGATTTGTAATACCTACAATCTAGGACAAAGAAAATAGATTTAAGACTTTTTAAATACAATAAAGATGCACAAGTAAGTAATTTCTTATTAACCCTCTCTAATCTGGAATTTTAGAACGTTATCCATGACTTCAAAATTGGAATTAAAGCTACCAAAGTGAATTTGTTCCTATCTCAGACTTTTTGAAAGTTCTTTTTCACAGCAATGCGATTGAAAAACAAAGAATGCGTATGTTTTTCAGTTTTCTGATATATATTTAATTCCACTGTTGGTCTTCATGTTCTCTTCAGCAGATACCGATATTTTATGCCAAGGACAACAGGCAAGCCTTATGAAACGTCTCGCCAGGCCAGCTCGCGCCATTGCATTATGTACCCCTACTGTCCATCATTTTAGATGAAAAATGCACGCCCACATACGTGAACAGAAGATATCTTGTTCTTCTTTTTCGGCCAGTAAGAAAAATTTTCATCGCCACGTAATTGGCTTTGGCGACATACCATTTATATGTATAGTTTGCAATCGAGTGTAACGATAGGATTTTTAGTTATCGAGTTCTTTCATGCTTGCGCTTAAAAAAAATACAATATATTCAACGTGGAAAGCTTAGTTCAGCAAAGCGTAAACGCCACCAGTTCTCCTTCAGCCACCCGTAAACAGTTGTTATTAGTGTTAAACTGTAACAGCCACCTGTCATGTCCTTTTGTGTAACTGTTATCCACCGGAACTCTTTAAAGTAATTAATGTTGTAAAAGGCGAAATTCCTACTTAGCCAATAGTGCAGTAGATTACATGATCCTTTAGATTATTCATGGCATTACGTTATCCATGTACGTTAGGTTTAAATAGGACTGTTCTGTAAAGCTTAGCGGTGAGAGAAGAAAGGAGAAGAGAAGAGAGTAGAAGAACGGTGTTGAACCAGCCCTAGCCAGGTCCGTTCTGGTCAAAATTGTAGTAGAGCTTGCAGAATAAATCTACGTTGGAGCCAACCCTGTTGTTGTTAGTCACTCTCTCAAGGATAGTCAGCAACCGTAATAGATTCCGGTTACCTTCCCGCAGCCAGCGAGTGCCCCCAAGGAAAGCCTTTACCCAGAAGAGTTTTTAAGAGTTGTCCCCGTCCGTCCGTTCATTTGTGAAGGCAAAACCCTGTTTTCACACGAGCGAAAAGCTCTAAAACACTCTTTTCCATATAACGAGCAACTTGGGTAAAGCCACTCTAAATCTTCGTCACTGGGATGAGGGTTAACGGGCACGCCCATAGATATGTCCTCGTTTTACCTGCAAAACGAGTTTTTCTTTTCTTTGGAGTTAATGAAAACTTGCAAAGGCACTTGTAGCACATGCACACTTGTATCGCATTCTTAACAAATGTTAAGAAAAACTAATTGGGACAGATGTTTTTTGTCAATAGATAAGCTTTGCGCAGCCTTGACGATTTTCCTTTTCCACTTGAAAGTTTTAAGGTTTTTCCCTTGTTTAGGGCCATTTCGTGCGATTGCATTACACATCCCTTCATGTTATATATATATCATTTTGCACGTGATAAGGAGGCTCACCTTCACTGACTGAATTTTTTTTTTTTTTGAGTTTAGTGACCTATCATTCTCTTGTCTTTTTAAAATTCGAGCAAAATACTTGGAAAAAACTATCCCTTCTGTAAAATAAACAGCCATTGTAGAAAGACAGAGTCGTTAAAAAAGGAAGTTTACAATGGTATTTTCTGTATCTTTGCATTCTAGTGGGTGTCATGTTGCTTTCCAGCATACTGATATTGACTTAGCTATTCATCGAAACATTTATCTCTGATGAAAAAAATTCACCAGTTCGTTTCTTACGATCAATGGATACCAAAGCCTAAAAAGTAGGAGGAAATACTGGCAACCTTACACTTATAGCTGGCAGTTAAGTAGTGAGTGAGTTTTGCGCTATCAGAAAACTACATGAAAAAAAACAAAAATGCAACAAATGATCTTCCTTCGCTTTGATTTGGTTACCGACAAATGAAGCGACACTTTTCCAGTTTCGAGGCACTGTCAACAACGTACACAGGAGATACAGTGGCCAAAAAGCATGGTGTCTGAGAATTTAGGCACTATACTTGTATGTAATCGTATTTTCATTGAATTGCTAGATTAGTGATATATTACCAGAGATAAATGGTGCACAAGTTGGCTATATTCTAAAGGATATTAATGCAGGTCGAAATTCCAGTAGGGATACTGTATAGAAGGCCAAAATGAAAGCAAAAGCAAACAGCTTGATAAATGTTCTCTTCCCTACATCAAAGGGAACATTACTCTTTGGGTCTTCCATTAGTTTGCATGGAGACTAAACTTCTTCCCACCTCTAATTTGCCCCAATGAATATAAAGTATTGTCCATGTTCATTCAATAATTTTGAAATATATAACGTTCATCATTTTCTTAATAATTTCCCTTGATGACAGCGCACTCCACGAAGGGATCATGTGCTACAGAGACAATTCATGAAACTTTAACCAACAAGGTTTCATGTCTAAAACAACAAATTTGCTCCAACATAAATCGCAAGTTCATAAGGGTTAGCATCCATTTCTAACAGGAGTTTATCATAGGATTACCCTTACTACTTTTGAGTAACGTGAATCAAATATTCAGTTAGCAATGGTTATTTGGTTTCATTAACTGACGTAATAATGCCAAATTTGCCACCGTAAAGCTGATGTTTCGAGTGTTAGCCCTTTTTTGGACTGATTAAAGGAATGTGGGTTGGGTGTGGTTTATAAAATGGGGGTTGCGCTGATGAAGGGGGAAGGCAGGAGTTTCCAGGTGTATTATTGGGGGGTTGGGGGGGGGGGGGGTCGGTGGTCTTCTTCCCAGAGGGAAAATACTATCAAAAGCTTGAAAACATCCCACCATCAATCTTTGTGGAAAGAAAATTAGAGTTCCTGTATGTTGAATTGACATCAACGTCATTATCTTAAAGCCAAGTGCAACATTCATGAGCAGAGCCTGTGAAATTGCTGACGAACATGTAAAATTTTTGATCCAAGAGCTGATCTGATTGGTCACCGCATGATCATAGGTCATTAATCATGTTTTCAATTCAGTTTTGGTACTCGGTTCCAGCACGTTTATAAAACACAAAACTAAAGAGCATACAAGACTATACTACAGGCCAAAAAAGATAAAAGTTGATCTGTTTACCTTTGTAATGTGGCCAATCTTCAAAAATACTGCATTCCTTTAGAATGTTGACAACAAGAGAAGCTGCTGTTACACTTGCAAATGTTTGCCAGTTTTCTTTTGATTCAGTTCCATCTGCATATCCTGAAATACCCTTGACAACAACCCACTCCATTTTCAGATCATATGCTGCACTGAAAATACCTGAGACATACAATAACAAGCTATTATGAATAAAACAAAAGGTATTCTCCAACATCTATTAATTTTAACCTTTCTCATTGTTACAATTGTTATCAAAGATTTTTAAAGAACTAGAGATATATTTTGGAAAGTCACCTTACATATACAATTTGCAGAGCTAGTAACTGTAGCACAAGCTTCTTCCAAGTCCCATACCATTCAGCCACTAAGACTGTACTCTTATTCACTCCACATGTATATGAAATACTGGTCAGTTCATCAGTAGCCATCTATACTCCTGGATATAGAGACACACTGTGAGAGTAAAGCCTCCCAGCCAAGACTAGAACACAATCACTTTAGCCCAGGGCTTGAACCCAGACTTCTTGATCTAAAGTCCAGTATGTTCACACACAAGCCAGTGCATCTCTCAACACTTGCAGAAAAGCTTACTTACAACATACAAGTATCAACTCTTTCTTTCCAGGATACAAATATACCCAAATATCTCTTTAAGCAGATTTTACAGTAACAGTTACTTCAAAGGAAAAAGAGATCTTACCCTCTCCTTCTGTTTCAATTGCAATTGCTTCAGGAAATGACTTTACTAGTTCCTCTCGTCGCCATTCAGCTTGCACGACCTCAGTACCACTCAAAACCTCACCACAGAAGACTTCAACTTTCCTCTCTTTAGGATTTTCTAAGGGTGGATTCCAACCATGACCTGCACTTTTAATGAGTTCAGCAATGTCTCTGCTTACAGGAGTTGTGAACCCACAAAATTTCTTTCCATCCTTTGTAACCTTCTGGTAGGAATAGGTTGTGAGCTTTTCTGATAGAACCACATCCCCAAGCTTTGTTGATTCCTGATTCATACCACTACAGTGGCCCACAGAAAAGACAGCTTTGGGCCTCAGCTGAGTGACAGCATTTTTTACAACATTCAAAGCACCACCAGGAACTTTACAACCCTCTGAGCATTTCATCAAAGCTACTTTCAGTTTAACATCTTGATCTTCACCAAAGCTACCAAAGTACACACAACCAAGCCCTTTAAAGTAGCTTCTATATGGACCATTAATGTAATGGTAGCAACTTAAGAATTCACAGTCCTTCACTGTTAACAACAGAATGTCAATTGGGAGTTGAACATCCTTCCATCGTTTAGAATCCTGGGTTAGTTCACTTATCTCTGGAAGACTAATATTGACCTTTGGTGGGTCACCATAATCAGTGTTCTTTGAACTGCTCTCGTCAGCTCTCACAGTTTCTGACATATTGCCAATCAGCTCCTGAAAATAAAAGCAATACAGAAACATATAAAAACTAGATTTTAATCCAATTGAATTCACCATATTTAAGCCTGGACACAATAACTATCCTCCAGTCCTGCCCATTTAATCAATGTTTAATTCATGCAACTGTAGAAGTTAATGTTAATTTATTTTGGAACAGAATTATATTAAAGATAATCTGCTTCACTGCAGAAATCTACTAAGACAATCATTTTAAAATCATTAGTCATAATTAATAACTGAAAAATACAAAATCAATCATAGTGGGTGTCAAAGCCAAAATATAAATAAAGATTTGTGTTTTTTATGAGCTTGTACCAAATAGATGTAAAATTACAGGCAGATATGAATAATCACATCTAGTGGCAAGCATCAAATAAAACTGGTCACATCTCCAGTTTGTACAACTAAGCTTATACTGTACTCAGATCAAAACATATGATAAAAAATATCAACCTAAGGTCTTGTCCCAAGCCCAATGCACAGAGGTTGCATAAATTAGTTATTTTTCTAGTTTAACATCCTTTTCTTAAAGGCAGCCAGTTATATATTTGACACTGTCTTGAAACAGGTTCTTACCAAAGCCCTGGGTGATAATTTTTTATGTGTTTGGATGGTTGATTCAAGTTAAAATGATCAATTTGTTTAGAAAGTGTTACATGTAAAGTTATCCAGTACTTTGGAACATTTCCTTGTTCCCTTTATATTAAGCCTTGACATGCTAACACTGACTTATTTACCATGAGTGACAAATGAAACATAACAGTTTGAAGCAAAATTCCAGCATGTGAGTCGAACACTGTGATGGTCGTTAACCAGTGACTGATACTGATATCATTTTTGATGAGTGACAAATAAGACAGGACAGCTAGTGTGCACAGCTTTGACCGTTTCCACAGCCCAAGCATATGATGGTCTTCAATTAGCCACTTATACTGATTTATTTTTGATGGGTGAAAAGTAAACAGTACAGTGTGTGTAGAACCATTCTCACAGCCTATGCATATGACAGTCTTTAGTCAGCTGGTCATTACACCTGCTCCTGAATCAGTCTGAAAAGTAATCTGGTGGGGGATTGAACATTTTTGAAAGAGAGAACTCGAAAACAGGCTTTAACAAAATCAATAATCCTCAGAACAGTGTTGTGGGAGAGGAGACCAGCTACCAAAAAGCTAAAAATTTCATAGTTGGGGATCACATAGAACCCGACATTTTTCATTGTTGAGCACTGCTTATTTAACTGTGTCAACCATGAAGATGGGAAAATTGACACCAAAAACAGGCCAAAAAAATTGGCATCCACTGGTTGCTTAATTTTTATTAAAAAATAAACTGATCTTCTGCAAATTGGTAACAGGAATAAAGAGCTGTGAAGTCAGGAAGTGAATCAAAGCATTAAAACTTGATGAGGCAATTGATATCATCAGTGCTGGAAAAATATACACCATTGAGCTGAAGAACATAGACTTAAGGAGCTGTAGAAGCACCCTTAAGTATGGTCAAGAATCAAAAAAAGAAATCTGACACCACACAAAAGGTACTAATGCTGAGACTGTGCATGGAAATCCCACAAAACAATGCACATCAATTTCCTGTCACTGGCACAAATGTAACAAGTGTCACAAAAAAAATTATTTGTTACAATCCTCACAGCCTTTGTTAGCAGTGGAGGAGATAAGATAACAAGGGAAAATTTTAACTAGGAACTATGTCAAAGATATCTGCCAAGACTTACAATCAAGTTGAAGAATCAGATGATGAGATAGATAGATAGATAGATAGATAGATAGATAGATAGATAGATAGATAGATAGATAGATAGATAGATAGATATATATATATATATATATATATATATATATATATATATATATAATTATATCATATACTCAGAAGCAGACAGTGATCATACCAAATACTTGGTGGAGCCTCAACTAAGGGAAGGTGTGAGCTGTGAGTGGACAAAACCATGCAAACAGATCATACTAATTATGAAAGGATACAAAAAGCATTAAAAACAGATCAAGCCTGGAAAACATCCAAGCTGTCTTAAAACCCACCAGTAAACTTTTCTCTACACATGTATGTGCAAGGTTTATCGTAAAATTGACATGGCTTAATGGGCTTGAAAATTTTGAAAATTCAGCTATAAATTGCTAGGAAATAAATGAATGAAGTTCTTATTTATTTGAAGTAAGGCTGTTTCTGGCTTTTTTTATGGCTTGGTAATACAAAAGAGTGCTACAAAAACAGCTACTTCAATCAAGGCAGCAGGAGATTAAAATGGTTTGCTTGAGCATAATATTATCCATTGTGATATATTAAAGTAATAAAACACGTGATCAGTTGCAAGATCCAGGGGTACAAATGCGTAACATTAGGGAAAAACTAGCAACTTCATAAAATTACCAAAAAATCATCAAAACATAGATTATTCATAAACTTTTATTGTAAGAACTACTTTTTGAGAAAATATTTGATGTTATCTGTTAAATTATCCTCATTACTTAATACCCAGAATGCATAGCAGGCGTGGTCATATATTCTATTTACACATTTGCAGGCTTAAATTCACGATTCTGTTTAGAAATAACACAGTTTTATTTACATAACTAAAAAGAAGACATAATTTCCTCATGCTGGTTGGGTAAAAGCTGGAATAATACATTTCTACGCCTATTTAATTTCTTGAGTTCTCCACAGATAGTCCTGACAGTGTTTGCATACACTTCGGTTGACTTCCGGTTTCGGTTGCGCAAATGATGACTCTTTTCTATTCTGACGAAGTTTTCGAACCCTTTCTCGAGTTTGCTGTCGCTTTTTCTCTTCCCTCTCTTTTTCTCTTTGCTTCAAAACCTTCTTCTTGGTAGCTGATGCAGCATTCCGCTCACGGTTGGCTCTTTTGTCATCAGCCTTTTGTGCAGATGTGCGTGTTTTCACTGCGGCGACTGTCGCGTTTTTTTTCTTGCTTCGAAGCAAGCGCATTCTTTCTCTTGCTTTTTGTGCAAGAACTTCTTTGTTTCTTTCATAGTATTCCCTTTGTTGTTTAAGCTTTTTTTCTTCTTTTTCTTTTCTCCATTGATCAGCAGAATATTTTTTGTTTTCCATTGAATATTTCGCAAGCGAAGCGTGTAAATTCTCGACGGAAGAAGTCACGCTAGGGAAGTCACGTTCTCTAGTAATTTCCAGTCTCAAACGATCGTTTGTTCATGGGTGTATATCAATTAATTGTTGTATACCCCCTCTAGATGTAATGTACAAGGTTGTTGTAAGCGAGGAAGAAGCGAAGTTTAGATGCGAAGATTTCTAAAACTGCCACTATTTTGCGCGTGTAAACTGATACACCAATGCAAACAATACTGTTCCAAGATCGAATATGTTCGCGATTCAAAAAAGACATAAATTTAGATGTTAAATTGAGTTAGATTCGTGAACATTTGGTACCGATAGAAAGTTTAGAATTTGAGAGTGACAGATCTGCTAGTTGAAGAGCAATTTCATTTTAAGCGCGGCTATCACAGACCTTTTTGGAGATGAGGATAAATAATTTTAAGGTAAATTTTCTATGCATTTTATGTGTTCGCGATTCAGACTTTTTGGATTTTTTACGCTGTCTTTGAATTAAATGGAATAAAAATTTGTATACAGAAAATAAATCATCTGAGAATTATTGTATGTATTTTTTTAAACTGATTTGAGCTTTTTTTGCGACAAAATCTTGGTGACTATGAAGTATAGTACAATATTGTATAAACAGCGTTACATGTTCGGTCGCCGAGAAAATTGTTTCGTAGCGCGAATATTACAATTCAGTGTTCCAATTTTAACTATTTTATTGAAAAGTCTATGTTTCTAGTGTATTTCTAAGTCAAAATTATTTTGAAATTTTAAATTTTTAAGTAAGAAATTTTTGAATATGTTTGATGCTTTGTCAGATTATGTTACGCGTTACATAAGAATTCGCCTCACTTTTCTGAATACTAAAATCCATAAAAAAATAAATTCTTCCTCTATTACCACGATTTTTGGTTTAATACAAAGAGGTTAACTATATCTAACAGGATATATAAGTTTTAAAGTGTTTTGTTTGAAATATATATTTTTTTGCTCAATATGGTTTTCGTAAACATGCTTTGCCACCCTGGATCGTGCTACTGATCCCTACAATGCTTATTTTCTGTAATTGATGAGAATGATCAGCATTGAAAATCGGTTCAAATCTGAACCATTTTATCTGCAACGATGATTAGTGTATGGGTCGCTTAAGGAGTGATGCACAACTGGAGGAGAAGGAGTTGAGTGGCCACTCAAAACCTTTTCACTTGACCAAGGGATTTCCTCATGTTCTTCATCACTTATTCCTTGTTTGCCCTGTGGCAGTTCCAGAAATCTTTGCACAAACACAAGTATCTGATTACTAGCAACTCTTTCACTGGCCAACTCCAAATGAGTGGAACAAAATCTGAGTACATGTAATCTTAGTTTTGTTTTGATTCTGTGAATTGTCTGTAATGTACCTTTATTCCTGAATGTTCTTAGCTTACAATGCTATGTCATGCTCGTACTTGTTTACATATAAAATGGAATATGATGTTATCATACAGAATGTTGAAATGTTAAACGCAACACTGGTGTACAATGTATCCCTACACATGTACATGTACTGTGTAATGGAGCTCAAATCAAGTAGTTGTGGTTATCAGTTGATATACTCTGTTGCAGACTAGAAGCTCTAATGCCAGCTGAAGGCCTATTTATTATCAATATTATCATCATAATTATTATCTAAAAAATTTATTAACAGACCATTCAGCACAGAAAAACATGCCTCAGTTAATCCCTAAGATGTCATGTTAAGGTTATGTTATTCCTCAGTTTTGCACTGCACTGCACATACTGTATAGCGCATAAAAATCACATAATCAGGGGAATGAGCATGGGCGCAGTCCGAGAACACGGTATTGTTTTTTAATCCATGGACCAGGTGAAGAGAAACAATGGTCTTTGGCTCTTGAACAAGCATGGTGACCTATATTATTTTTGCATAATTTTGGTGTACAATTTATCCCCTTTAAATTGGGGAAATTAAAAAAAATTCTTGGAAGGGAAAAAAAATAGAACTAAAAGCGTGCATGAAGCCTGTTACTTGAGGGTTCAAATTATGACCTTGAAAAAATGACCCAAGAAACGTTTTGAGCTGATATTTTGCTTAAATTTAAGTGATTTTCCCACAGATTATATATCAAATTGTTCCATATCCTCAAGACTTTCTACCTGTCAATTTTTATTCAAGTGTTGCTTTAAAAACCCTTGCTTCCAGCTGCAGCAAAATGTACCTTGAACCAATGCAATGACGCGTGTGATTGGTGCCAGTGCAGGCATAAATGAAGCAGGTTTAGCCCGTTACATCTCCGAAAAAAACACAGTGACCTATCTTTTTTATTGTATTTTTCAAAACAGACATTGGTAGGGAACATTTAAGGAGGTATAAAAAAATTGTTTGATAACTTTCTTCTGAGGAATCACCTCAAAAGAGCTTGCCAAAATTTGTGCATCTTCAAATTTTTTCACTAGGATGTCTAGCTTCACATTTAGTCATCTGAACTTAAAGTTTATTTGAACATCAATCACCATCATCTGCATCATTATGATTGGTCTCAATTGTATCTCCACATGATATTTGCAAATTTACCCCATCACATTATTTTGATACAATGAAAGTATTTGCTTATAATTATATTAAAGATACATGTAGTAGTTAAATGCATGTTCTACCTTTTGTTAGTTTTTATAAAAATTGATAACAGAAAATCTGACTGACCTGTGCAAAAATACTTCTTGCTGTTAGTCCACTGTCAGTATGATAAGCTCAATCACAGCAGTTATCCTCGCCAGCCTGGTTAATTCTTTTAAGGAAAAAATATTCATTTTTCTAGCACGCAGTATTGAGTATTGTAAAGCTGAGCTTAATGAATACTGGCTACATTATTGTAAATAATTCTATAGTAAGATGAGTGCAAAGCTGTTGTTTTGCAGATCTTGTACACTTGTATTTCAAACTTATTCTTAATATTTACCTTACTGCGGTGTGTAACCATAACCTAAAACACTCAAAACTTATCATAATGACATTTAATAAGCCTTCATTTTGAACAACAAAATCTGAATAAGTTAATTCTGATCAGTTATTTAACTTCCAGCACAGTCTTTTGTTGCTGCAAATTTCTGGTTTGCATAAGGGAAATATTGGAGCTACATCTGCCTCAAGTTGTGTTTACCACGCCCCCAAGAGTTATAGTCATGTCACCCTAGTGTGTGGTTATGTTGCCCCATGATAGATTGCCTGAGGTGGTTGACGGGCACTTTTCATGATATCATCAAGAACATTCTAAAGTCACAAGCTCATCAATTCTTAATCCAGTCAATGGACTTTTTCGATGGCTCCTAACGAAACTGTAAGCAGCATGTTTCAATACTTTTGACCCATTTATTAGGTCGCAAATTTGATCTACCTTTAGTTATTAAACATTTATTCAATCGAGGTAAAGGCATGGTATCATTCTTACTTTAAGACTTTGAATCCTCGAAAACCACTTTCCATGTAAACAACAAACAAAGAAGCAAATATTTGAAGCAATTTACATATCTACAATAGCACCGCTTCACACATCAAACTTTCAAAACAACCATTGGATTTTATGGCACTAAGTGATAGCAATGGCTGTTTTCTATGTTTGAATGAAAATGTTGACTGGTTGGATTATCAGTCTAGTGCTGTAGTACTGCTGTTTTTCAGTGTTTTAAAAGTTAACACAGGACTTGCATTCCAGGCATTTTTTTAACATGATATAATATTATATTACATTGTTGTTCCCCTAAATGTTTTCCTAGAAAAAAATAACTATTTGGATTTCCAAACCGGGTGCATTAGTAAATTACCAGCTGCATTAAAATGTGCAAATGTGCCCTACTCCTGTTAGCCTTTGTAACATTAATTTTGTCGCGCTCATTACCTGAGAGTTGGACAATTTTTTGTCTGGCTTTTGTCACATGGATATCTGGCTCCATGAATGGTAATCAGGCCAGATTGACACTGTATTCAGGCTCTGTCAGGCTCCAAAGTTTTGGACAGATTGTACACCTCACTCTCAGTTCGCTTTTCTCAAAAGTTTTGTTCATTAGCCTGGGTCGCTGTCAGTTCTTTGTTAATGTTCTGATCATTGTCAAGCACTTTTCAACCATCAAGGTACATGGAAGTTACAAATGCACTTAAATTTTTCATGTAATGTGATCACTAAAGCAAAATGATATGACCAATATGGCAGTTTATAATTAAGGGGTTGAAGCAAGTCATGTTATCTTCTTGATCCATGCACTGCTAGCTTAAACTGATAATGGGCAACTTTGGTATGTTTTGTCCTCAGCTATGGAAGTCATGGAGTGCGAGTTTAGTTGATCAGCTGGAGTTGCAGTTGTAGTGTATTGTGTTACATAGCATTACCACTTCCTGTTACTCAATTGAGTGGTAACTCTACTTTCCTAGGTAAAAGTAAAATGACTTATTATGAGTATTGTATGGTAAACATACTATCTTGATCACTGAATAAAGTATTATTAGCTGTATCTTACAGCTAATTTTAAAGGCTGTTCATTTTACCTGCTTTGACTTTCCCTTTAATCCTGTCACTACCAGGAAATCACTGATGTACTTGACAAGCTCATTATAAACCTGCTCTGTGATATGGAGGACAACTTTGCTACTATGAAAAAGACAGACAAAACAGAGTGTTTAATCAATTCTGTAAAAACAATTAGGAAATTCTTCAAATCTTAATTATTCAAGATTTCATTTTCGGTAAAGGTTGGCTCTGATATAATTTATGTGATTTCACTGTGTAAAATGTGAAATGGCAGTTAACAATATTTGGTTACAGAGCTGAAAGAGCCGTAACAGTGCAAACATGATCATTTTGCATTTTCTAAATTAAACAGCTCATTTAAATTGCATTGTCATTAGGTCCTATAAGCTATAGTAAAAATAGATGCAGATACATGAAGATTAATTTTAAACACAGGAAATGCTTATGAATCAATGTAGGGAGTCCTAAAATGCAATTATCTCTGGTTGTGATAAAATGAGACACTTCTTAGAGAATGACACTACATACCTTGAAGTGAATTGTTCTTTGAATTGTTTGGTGATATTCTCCAGAAATAAACTGTGCAAAACTCAAACCCAGTATACCACCATAACCTTAGGCAGGCAACTCACAGTTTCCTCTAGGTACTGATTTGTCTTATGGATAGTCAGCAAAATGTCTTTAATCTAGGAAGCAAACACAGTTGGCATTGACAACAATTGAGAAATTCCAGCACTTTCCAAACTAGCCCAGCAAATTGGCTTCATTCTCATTTCACAGGTCACTTCTGATCATACGGACTGGGTTGAGAGGGAAGGTGGAGCCAGCGTGGCTGAGTGGTTAGTGTGCTGGACTGGTAACCTGATGGTCCCAGATTCAAGCCCTTTGCCCTACTTCTCACCAGATTTGTTCTTGGCCGCCCTGAGTTCATAACCTCAGCTGTGCTGTGCAAAAAGTTAATTGGTCTGCTGCCTGCCACCTGCGATCTTTAAGCACTTTATGTTTATTTGGAATACTTCTTTCTCCCTAAGCACGTATGAGCATGTGTAAATGAATATATGCACATTATATGTAATTTAATTTATTATTATTATTATTATCTCTTTGATGACTGGGATTATTAACAATTTTCATTTCAATACCAGATGCTCTAACAGTTTAATTTAACTAGGACAATAGAATGATTAAAAGTAGCATAACCCTTTTTAAGGTCAAGGAAAATGGCAAAAAGCAAGCTGTCAATATCTTCAAACTTAAGTGTTGTATGGAGAGCTCAAAGTGCTGGCTGTACCATAAAAAATTATGTTATTTACCTATAAAAACTAAAAATTATAGTTTCAATCTAAAACAAGAGAATATAAACTGATTCTCCTAAATAGATGTGACAGTATGTGTTAGCCTTTAAGGTGAGACAGAGATATGATATGTTTGGCAAGCCTCCTTACCCGCCACCCCTTGAATGATGCTAGAATGTATCCTAGGTCTTGAAAAAAAGAATGTATCCGAAGTCTTCAAAATGCTGCTCAGAGGTGACAGTTTTCCACCATATAGACCGACCCTTGGCCGGTAAATAATATATTTACTTTTTTTTTTAACTCCATGAAATTCCTTCTGAAAGATCAGGAATGATTAAGGGCTGTGAATACGGCAAGATCTTCCATAAATTGAACAATTTTTGAGTGAGTAAATGGTAGTTAAAATAGAGGGGATGCAAATTAAGGAGAAATGCTTCACTGAAAAATTTTCATTTGCAAAGTTATAAAGGTGATTTAAAAGGCTTCCAAACAATCTCTGAAACATTTTATCTGTCAGAAACTGACACTTGTCAATTAGAGAGCGTGTAAGAAAAAAAAACACATGTACACTTTTGAAAAACAATGAAACTAGTTTGGCAAGGACTGTCATGACAATGTTTTCTTCAAAAACAGTCAATAATCTTACCAAAAGTATTATATTCTCTATCATCAATGATTCATTAATGTATGAAAATTTACCTCTGTTCATTCAGTAAATGGAGAGGAAAGTAATTGTGAGTAGATTCAATTTTTTTGTTTTGAAGTTGTGAGAGTTTGCTCATTTGTTTCCTGCAATAGCGTGTGCAAATCTGGTCTTTCCTACATAAAAACAAAATTCGAACGACACACTACAATGAGACACAAGGGGATTTAATGAGGCATTTTCAAATTGAATTCCTTCAGTTTCTGAACAAAAAGACCTAGCTTCCACACCTAAATTAATAAGGGAGGGAGTTTTGTGTATTCCACAGCTTTAAACTAATGAGGGGGGGGGGGGGGGGGGGAATAGGGGAATAGGGGAAACTGTTTTTGGCAATATTGATCTTAGACAGCGTACAAGCCAACTCAGCCTCCGATTTCCTCGGAGAATAATCAGAGATTTGCATTTCGATTGGTAAACATAATATCGCAAAATATCGAAGAGTGGGGCCATTCTGCGACTTTTGAATGAAGGTCCTAATGGACATCGAGAGATTTGATGAACAGAAATTACATGTAATATCTGAAGATATAATCGATGGTAATGGTCAGAGTCTTGATTCTACTTTGTCTTTAATAGATCTTGTTTATATTTCCTTTCTATTGTCTTCGTTATGGAGGTGATTCAAAGCGAGACATGTTTAAGATTAATTACCAAGCAAACTTAACTTGCTCTGTTAGCAAATTTGTATACTGCAGTGTAATATTTTGATTTTAACACAACCTTGTGGGGATAAAATTTAACTTGCTACAGCTTGTGATGGATAACGAAAACATTTTCACTCCATTGAGCACAAACTGAAGACGGAAGTACTTCTTCCTTGTTAACATAACAAGCTTGACTTGAATCGTGCTTTGATGAAGCGGAAATTCGGTAATATTTTCGGGAATTCAACTACGCTCCACTCACATGTGTACCAAGAAGAAGACCAACAAATCCTCAGGATGTCAACTTACCGTTCTCCCAAGATCCTGATCCGTCTTGTGAGTGTTCAGCTAGATGTCTCCCCAGTAAAAGGAAACGATTAAGAAGTTCGTCAACACTCCAAGACGCACTCCGCGTTCACACCTGCAAGTCACGTGTTGTTTGGAACATCTGTCTGCAGAACGTGATAACAAACGCCTGGGAGAAAAACGCGAGAGTCACGTGATTATACTTATTCCTCTTTTTTTTTTTTTTTTTTTTTTTTTTTTTTTTTCCTTTTCTTTTTTTTCAAACAAACACCTTAGGACAAAAACCAAGAGATCTAAGTGCTTTTGTAGCCAGAAGTCTTAAAAGCCTCTTTCCTTAAGTTTTATTTTTAACCGGAGCTCAATGTAAGGATCATTTCTTTACCTGTATTTCATCTGCACCAATTTTCATGTTATATTTCGTTTTGCCGGCTGGGAATATTTTCAGGAAGGTTTTTTTAGCAAATCAAACCGATTAATAACTTTTTATGTCTCTCTCTCAAATCACTTTTGTTGCCAGCGAAAATTCTTTTAGAAATGAATTTGTGGTAGTAAATGCGTCATTAGTAAATTGGTTGACACGCGGCATAAAAACCGTTTGTAATTGACTTTAATCCTTCACGAAAGTAACTCAAAAAGTTAAAACTTTGAGGTATTTGTAGACAATTGAATTAATCGATGTAATTTTCATTCATTTAATATTTGTATCCTCTCAAAATATTTATTCGTTGTAAAACGGTGAGCGAAGTTTTCAGTCCTACTACAAATACGCTTTCGCTAAGTCTTTGCGAGTCCGTTCAATTTGGTCATTTGTCATTTTTTTTCCCTTATTTTTAATTTTTCAAAAAAGTACATGCGCTTTTTTCCTTACGTGTTTGTAATTGGCAGGTGTCAGATTGTGACACATACGAGTTTAAAAAGTTTTAGCTTGTTTGGAAACCTTTTAAATCACCGTTATCTTTACATAAATAAAAATATTTCAGTGAAGCCTCTCTCTTGAATTTGCACAACCTCTGTTTTTAACTACCATTTACTTGCTCAAAAATTGTTCAGTTTGGGGAAAATCTTACCGTAACTACAACCTTGAATCATTCGAGTTCTTTTCGCAAGCATTTAGTTCAAACTTGCGGGAAGTAGTCGAAGTATACCGACCTTCAGACATCAACTTCCTGATCGGGATGTCGACTCGTCTTGTGAATGATCGGCAAGATGTTTTAAAGCTGAAAAGGAACCACCGTCCGTTATGACTGCCATCAATAAGTTCACGAACATTCTCACATTACATGAACCCACCCATCAAATATAATAGTTTTGTTTCCACTTTACGCGTCACGTGATATCTAAAGAATGCAAAAGGGAGACGGGGAACGATTGGGTGACTAACGACCGGACAAGATCCTGAGCGTCACGCGATCGTGCAGGTACCTTTTTCTCGCCTCTCTACGAACAAAAAAATGGTAAAAGGAGCGATTGGAGTCCAATTCTGTCTAAAATCATCCGAATGATTAGAAAAATCGGACGTCTGCAAAGCGTACACAGTCCAAGTGTAAACAATTTGAATTGGTACAATATAGGTTCAATTTGATCGCTGATGGTGCCCTAGTTTATGGTCGACTTCGCTTGACTATCTTATCGCAAAATGTATGGGTACACTTCCCTTTAGGCGACTTAGAATATTTGATCCGATAGCCGACAAAAACTGACAGAAAAAGAGCGACATTTTGCGACAGCGACAATCCATTTTTAATTTCGACGAAGCGACGGTTTTTCGCTTTGATTTTTTTGACAGAGGCATCGTGACCAGGACAGCGTGACTCTTTTGTGATCTATCCGGCCTCACTATTTTGCCAATAAACCACTAACAAGTCAATAAAACACTAAATGTGTTTCATAGTCAACCTTCAACCGTCAGTCTCTTGTTACCTATTGTCATGTTATGGGTCTGTTACGGTGCGTCACACGAGTGTTTGCGCGCCAAATACAAATAATCCCTAGGCCGGGTGCCTCTTGCATTGCCTTTGTTGTTGGCGTGAAATATAGAAAGATAGCAAGACATCCCACCGCATTTTGAAGAAGAATAAACAGGGACAAAACGAGTCACTATTGGAAAGACGAGAAACGTAATCTGGGTAGTACTTGCAGATAATTCCCAAGGCGCTTTAAATGATGGTTTTTGTTCTAGCACAGTTATGTTAAGATTTAGCAGCGTCAGTCAATTGATAATGACCAATAATCCCATCCATGACCATTCATTTCAAGCAGAGTCTTAAAAACATTAAGATCACAGATTGTGGGCTAGCCAGCTTACAGCCTGCGTGTAGTGTTCACCGCAATTCACAGATGACGGCTTCTTTTTCAAATATTTGCATCATTTCTTGGTGCGCAAATACTTACGTGAAATTATTCTTATATGCGGAACACTCAATCAAAGAACCCTAGTACACTCAAGACTATAAGTTCAGTAGCAAGATTGGCCCAAATTCGCTCCCAGCATGACAGCAAGCCTAGAAAAAAATCCAGATCTTATGATATAATGCAACTGCTTTGTAGTATAGTATTCGAAGCCATTCCCATTATCACGTCTTAAGGGAATGTCATTAAAAGATATCCTGGTCAAGGCCTAACTCTGAAGAAAGGAGACTCAAAGTCGCTCGCGAATGTTGAGTCACGCAGGTCTATCACCACTCTTTAACAAGACAAAGCTGTCTCTGTCGGGAGGGAGTACGACGGGTGCGTATGCATATCTCCCTCCCCCATGGACCGCAACAGTCCGTTTACTTGATACCGGCGATTTCAGAGAGAGTAAGTTCCAAAAATAGGCCTTCAAAACAGTCCTAAAAACGCACAAAATGCATTCTCACACAACTTTATTTCCTTTAATATTTTTTGGAGAACATGCCCCCGGACCCCTCCCCCTGAATCTCACACCTCTGTCGCCCGTCAATCCTCAAACGCACCCCCCTTGGCACCCCCTTGCGCTAAAACTTGTCTACGGGCCTGAAGAGATATTTGGGTCATACAAACCTATTTGTCTGAAGGTGGAAGATTAAAAATCGCTTGCGAATGTTAGGAGTCGCGTAGGCCCGTCACCCCTTTTTAATTTCTTTTTTTAGCTATATTTTTTACTAACCTCAATAACACTGATGGAGAAATGGCACCTTATTCAAAACTAACTGCCTTAATGAGCAATATGTAAGGAAAGTATTGAAAAGATAACCTGATAAGAGCTATTATAATTCTGAAGAAAAAGATTTTAAATCGCTTGCGAGTGGCAGGAGTCGCGCCAGTACGCCATACGACAGTATGTAGTAGTAGTCTAGATTGGAACATGTGAATTCAATTCAGCAGTTGTACAAACAGAGCAGGTCTGAAGCAGCAAGTCAAAACAGAGTGGATGAAACCTAATGGTCCCATTAGTTCATCGTGATGACCTTTATTTACTATTTCTTACTGTGTGGATTGGGATATTCGGTCGGGGTCGACTTGAAGTGAAGATCGGTTTACTTTTCCAAAAACTTCGAGGTGCTGAGATGGGCTTTTTGAACGTTGTTAGTCTGCCCTTACACATGACGAAATCCGCCTTATGTGGAGTCAGAACTACTTTGACATCTGAGCGTTAAATGAAACCGCCTCGACCAATATTATACCGATGTTTGTGTAGAGAGTTACGACATTGTCCGCCATGATTGAAACCGAAGTGGTGGTGGGGTTTTTATTTACATAAGAAGGTCAATATGTTTTGTAAAGAGGACTGACCTAGTGCCGGAAAATCTTGAGGCTGCTTGCATCGAAGGAACAAAAACCGAATGGTAGACCTTTCATTGCTTCATCGATTTAAGCCGCCTAGTGCACCTGTAGATATATATGATAGTATAGAGCGTATAATCGGACAGATAAATAATGAAGCCAACTCAGGTTAATTAAGGCCTGGGTCACCCTGTCTTTAACCCATATTTTCACAAAATTGAGAATAACTTAGCTATTTTGCGAGGGATTTTTCTCATTCTTGGCAGAAATGTGTATCACTACCATCTCTCTCGGACTGAATTGTGGCAGCGTAATATGATATTCTCAACAGCCAAAAACAGTTCATTTAGGCGCCAAATTCGTCGGTTGCTTTCTTGAGCAAATTCCCACCACAAAACACAAGGCAAATCAAAATGCAGTTATCGCTATGAATATTTGAGACGTTTTTCATTGTTTTCCCACTTGGAATGGCTGCCAAAAAAAAGAGAGATGTGCTAGGCAGATTAAATCAAGTTTTGTCTCTGCGAAGCTGCTTCCTTTATCATGGTTTTCGCCCGAAAACATCTTAGCCTTTACCTGGTTCCAACCGCTATCAACGAAAGTAATCCCACAGGTTCCTATTTATTTGGAAAAAAGACAAATTAAAACTGTTTAAGAGGTGGGAATTTTGAAAACTCGCAGTCACGTAATTCAACTTAGTGTCCGCCATTTTGACACGCGAGTGTTCAGATGCAATAATTTAACGGCTGATACACTACCAAATACCAATTGGAGCAATCTCAGAAGTAATACAGGCAAACTTTGTATACTTTTGATGATATTTATTTCTTTTTCTCGTTTCCTGAGGTCGATTGCATCTCTGTAAATCCAGGGTTAGATCGCCTTTGACAGTTCTAATAAAACACAATTGCAAATTTGGGCGGTAAGAATAATGAACGTTTGTAATTTTATCCCAAGTAGTATCATATAACGAGACTGAATTACAATTTTGGCGCAAAACTTGAAAGTTATCGCGAGATACGTATACTGATTCCTTGAAACTCTTCAAGGTTTTGTTCCCTAACAACGGTACTACTCGATAACGAGCTAAGTGTATTCGTGTGAAATGAAAATGTCTGTCATTTTTAATTGTGGATTTGCAAGAGTTGTTGTAAAGGAGAGCTTTCCTGAGGTTGGAAGTGCTTCGGTTGAAACTAACCCTAGTGAAAAGTGGAAGAACTATCTTGCAGCGTTCGAGGGTGACAGTCAGGAAGTCTTTGCGGTCGAACGTTCCACCTACGTCAAGAAATCCAAAGCAATTTAAAGCTCTTTCCGAAAGATGAACTCAAAAGCCAGGGCCCAGTACCAAGACACGTTTTCAATGGTAAACTGGAAAGCTCTTAATACAGCGCAGAAGAAACAGCACACACTGTCAAATTGTGGAGGTTGTCAAGTGCACTATTATGCCATCCATAATTTTTTCCTTAGTGGAGAAACTTTCAAAACCCGAAAACTTTTAAAAGAGGCCCTTATTGATAGTGGGGTGACACAAAGTAAAGTGAAACCAACGCAAAAAGCCATTAAAACTGCTGTAAAACACATTTATTCAAAGTGAATGGCCACTTTGAGAAAATATTTAAAATAAGCTTTGCTGAAGCACAAACAAAAGTGAAGGAACTTCAGCTCCAAAAAAAGAAAGACGCAATTGAGAAAAAGCGGCAGCGTCGAGGGAGAGCACGCCAAGAAAAAAATAAAATCCAATGCTAATGTCTAGTCCATCTGGAGAAGGAGTAATGTTTCTAGTTACTTTGCAGTAATTTGCATGCCAAACAATGAGATCAACAATCTTCACCTTTACTTGTGTTGCAATCTAGCATTTATTTATGCACACTCTCTATAATATATTTGCCTTCATTTTCCAGTTTTTTAAAAGGAATGTAAGTACCAAATATCCCACTGTAAACTTAATCAATCATACTGAACTTCTTCCAACCAATGGACAGAATATAATACTGGGAGAAGGATCCTATGGTCGATGCCTTCTGAGACAGTACACACGATTTGATATAAAGGTTGTGGAAAAACAGTCTGATGCAGGACACCACAGAGATAATGAAGGAGGCTCACATTATGCAGGCACTCACACATAAAAATATCCCAACCACAATAGGTGTGCAGCTTCAAAAGCAGCCCATTTCCTTAATAATGGAGTTTAAAGGGGAAGACAATACATCTGTAACAATAAGCAAACTATTGTCTTGTCAGAAAAACAGTGCAACAATACAGAATGTGCAAAGCTCACTCATAACAAATGACTGGTTAATTATTTCACATGATTTGACAGAAGCCCTTTCACATATTCACACAAAAGGCTTTCTTCACTGTGATTTGAAGGCTAATAATGTTCTTGTGAGTAACAAACATGGCTACATCATCGATTTTGGAAAAGCATGTGACAGCTCCTTTCCTCCTGCAAAGAAGTACACCTGTTATCCTCATATTGCTCCTGAGGTTGTTAATGGTTCTCCCTGTAGCAAAGCCAGTGATATTTTTTCCCTTGGTAAAATTCTGTTCAAAGTAGGTGTTAAGCAAAACATTCCACTTTTGGTTTCCATAGCTCAAGAATGTTTGGATGCCAGCCCTGTAAGAAGACCAACAACAACAGGCATTATGGCAACACTGGCTTCCATAATATCTCACTGAATACTATAAGCTTAAGCAGGGGTTTCACAGGCCTGACACTGGGCAAATTAACTGGCTGGGAACATAATTTTTCCTGCATGTTGTGACTGACATAAATCAGAATCAAAACATATTTTGCCTGCTTCCTTGTACATTTCCCATCACCTCAAAATCTTAATGAAACCTCTGCTTAAGAAAGTAATAATTAACACTCAACACTCTAATCAGGTAAAGTGACCCTAGCCATGTCACGGCAGGAGTCTTTTTATTGGGCTTTGCAAGGTTAAAATTATGATTTATGTGCATGTCTTTAGCAAGTTTATGTGTGCCCTTGGTCTAAACTAATTTTGTACTTCTGCTTTACAAATTGTGAATGAATGTTAGAGGGACATTTTTAATAATGCACAGATAAGGTGCTCTGGGGTCCATCAGGTACAAATTACTTCATAGGTCATACTCATGTCTATAATTTTACATTGCTGCTAGATAACATACATGTACCAGTTTATTTCCCAATTCCTGTCAATTATTGATCTATGAAATTGAATTTAGGCAAGCAACTGGCTGATCAAACTTAAAATTATAAACCAGAGTTTTAACCAGTTAGGCCACCATAGCCTTCTAACAGGAATATCCACTTGGAAGAGCAACAAAAAAAGCAAGAAATACAATTTTAAAATTTTTCTTTCTGACTTTGTAATAAGGGCAACCTATCCTGCTCTTAAGATGGCACATCTTTTATGAGTAGGGCTGAGAAGATGACACATCTTATACCAGTTTGTGTTTGCTCTTGTCACAAAAAAAACAGTGCCCCACTTGGGGCAACAGTAAGCACTGGTAATTAATTATGTCTTATCAACAAAGAGAGAAGGCTATGGTCAGAATCATATGCATGTATCAGAACTTTTGTGATGCATTTGAATTAAAAGATACTCCACTGGTGTAGTGGGTAGAATATTTACATTCAAATAGACAAATATATCAATTACAAGTCCATCATTGACAATGATTGTTGCAATTATTACCAGTCAAAACTTAAAAACCAAACTGTTGACTATAATTAAAACTGATATAACATGATTTAAAAACCAAAAAAATGCCTCATAAATAACACCATTAACATGCTTGTAATAAATTAGTTGTATGGAATAACTGGAAGGACCTCTTCAAGAAAACAAATAGGGAACAGTAAATAAAACTGGTTTTAATCAAGTAGATTCCCTTTGGAATCTGCAAGGGCTGGCTGGTTTTCTGTGTGAGTAATTAAAATTATTATTATTATATATTTATAGCAATTCAGTAAGGGACCTCGGAATAAACTAACACACATTAGTACAACTTTTTTCCTCTTAGTTTTCAAGAGACAATTTATGACAAGACAATCTGCATCTTACATGTCAGCAATTAAACTTACCTAACAACTGCTTTGGGGGATTACGTTTGTCAGTAAATTCATCTGCTTCTTAGAGAAATTGTTTCCAAAGCATTCAAAAGCCTAAATTTTGATAAACACCATAAGTTTACACATCATGATGTGATAGAGGATTTATCAAGCTAGATTTAATTTCAAAATTGAATGGTATATCCACAATGAAACTTTTTTCTATGCATTTGTTGCAAAACACAGTACTTTTTTCTATGCAAAAGTTACAAACATTGTGAAACGCTATTGAGTGTAAAGTTTACATTGAGCTCTAGAAATGAGGGCTATATTATAAATTCATGTTGAGTTGTATTTGCAGTGAAATCAATGAACATGTTGAGAGCGGTGTTTAGAAGTCTTCGTAGGTTCAAAAGGGTTCTCTTTGGCTTTAAGATAGCGATATCATGCCATTTTTTGAGGAAATGAAGATAGCAAAGAAAATGTTATTACATTCTTTTGGTGTCTTCCTCTAGATTGTCGGATTCACCAGCGAAGATGGGAAAAACCAATGCAAAGCCGACACTTCAAAATGGCAGATGCCGTTCACGAACTACGCGATCTTGATTCCAAGTAACTATGGTTACTCGCGCAGTCCACGCGAATTCCGCGAACCTTGCTGAGGGGGCACTGGAGGCGAAAATCATTTTTGACCCAGGCCTTAATTAACCTGAGTCGGCCTGGTTCTTAAAATCTTCATCGCAACCAGGTTCAGGGCGTTGATAGGAACTACCGTCGTTGCCATCATTGCTTTCTCCTGCTGATGCAATTCGTCGAGTAGTAGTGGGGAAAAATGGAATCTCCTCCACCAGATTCATCTTTTTTCTGTGGAAAATTTCCAATTTTAATTTTAGTGAATAAACTTTTCAGGCCCAACATTAAACTCTCTCCAAACGCGCAGGCCCTCTAGTGTAAACTCAAAGTTGTGTAAGTTTATGAAATTGGCAATCTTGTTAATTTGTACGGTTGAGTTCTGTTCTTGGACTATGCACACTGATGCCGTCGTTCCCCTGACCGGTCTCTCTTTCAACGCGGTATGTATGTTTTGGCAGAAACAACATTATGGCTTTCGTTGCAGTATCTCCTGATTGACGCTTTTAACGGACACAGATTCCTGTAACACATATTTTTTCCAGCCTGTGTCTAAAAATCGGATCGTACCTCTCGAGTTCGATTCCCTGGCGATATCCTAGCTCTCGTAGAGATGATACCAGCTTACTGTTGTGATAGCAACCTGCTTCATCCGATCTTAGAAAGGCCTTTATTATTCCTGAATTTTGTAACTTTATGGTGACAAAGAGATTTTCTAGGACTGACAGTACTGAAAGCCAGTCTTGTTTACAGCTGCTAAGAAGGTGTACGTATCAGGTTACTTCCAGGCTTTCCTCCTGTCTTACAACAACGCTACTCACATGCCAATTGATTCTCCTCTTGGCAAACCATTCTGCTTGCTTTTCCCGGAACTTCATTGCTATGAACTTCATTGTCCAGTCAACTATTACAAATGTTTCATCTCTCTTCAAAGTATCAACAATTTGCCGCTTGAACTGATCCTGGTTTCGTGCTCTCAGGATATGCCCTCTCCATTCAAAGATCTTAGCGGCAGCATTTTTTGCTTCATACAGATAGTCTTCCGCTTGAAACTTACCCAATTGCATCGTGTACTCAGAAATAGCGCCCTTTACTTTTTCAAGAACACTCTTCAGCTTCTCACAATCCTCACACTGCACGTTGTGACTGTGACTGCATACTTTCTGAAAGTCAATGTCACCAGCATCGCTCAGTGCAAAGACCCTACAGTGATCGGCACATTTGCTATCGTCCTCTTCGCAGTGATTACGGTATGTAGTCTTCAAATACAACTTGCTCTCCTGAAGCCTCTTCCGAACTTCTTTACACCAATCCTTGTCTGCTCCCATGCATTCCAATTCTATAATTTGGAGAAAGTCCTTGAAACCATCCGCTCCCTCAGCTGCAGTATTGTTTAAACCTCTATAGAACTCCATACATCTTAGAAATGGCCTTTGACATTTGCAAATTGACAGAATACTGGCTCTTTACCCCTTTGAAATCGCTACCAGGGTGTGTCGGATACTGGCACGCTGAACTTTGGCGCCAGAACTTCCCATAAGTGTGCCTATGCTTTGCGCAGACCCACATTTTGCCATCACTGAGTCTTCTACATCGAGCAGGCCAGCCTTGCAAAAATCAGCTCTCCTTCTGTGACACTCTCTTTTGACAGGCAGAGATGACTCTCTATCGAGTCAGTACTCTAAGGCAAGTTAAACAAACCGGAAACTCCTCGTGAGTCTCCGAACGAAGTTTCTGAGGAACGCGACTGAAAACAGGACTTCTTGTTGCGAATACCGCTTCAAGAATTTGGCGTTATTAATCACAAGCAAACCAGTACCGAAAGAGACATATAAATTACAGCTAATAAAATTACACGCTCTACAACATAGATATGGTTAATTGTTGGAAAAATGAGGTGACACATAACGTAATAATTTATTTCGTCAAAAATCGCGGGGTCCTTTTCCACAAGAACTCCCTAGAGTTCTGAATAGAAACTTTCATGAAGACAGGTGTGCAGACAAAATTCCTTATTCCTGCCGACCAGAGTTCTGATCCAAAAGGCGATGTTATCGCTGCTTTATTACGAAGGGAGAAGCAAATCAGGATAATTACACAATTGAATTACGTGACAGTGGTCACGGTGTATTTCAGTGTGTGCTGTCATCGCCGGTTACACTAAATAGAATCCTGTAGTTTGGTTTGAAATGTTCATACAGGTTTGAATAGCGTAAGCTTTCAGAACTCAAATATGAAATAACAGAGGCCAAATTTTTGAAAAAGAGTTTGCGAGCACTAATCAAATTATGATATTCGATACGTTGTTGTTGACGTCTTTCGTCACGAGATAACAAAATTTGTCAAATTTTGGCCTTTTAAAATGTTTAAAGTATTAATCGGTGTGGTCTTGAAGCTCTTTCCTACTATATTTTCTACTCAAAATGGTTAAAATCTAAGATTTATTAGGCTACTCAAATAAAACGGTCGGAGTTTGCTCAATGAACTAATTTGCATAATTGGCTGTCACGCTAGCAATATCGCTAAAAGTTTGAAGTCACTTCTGCGAAGAAAATCATTAAGTGCAAAATGTTTTTATATTTTTCTGCAGCCAAAAAAATATTATTAGAACAAATCAAGCGGAGTTATTAATGGTCTGGTCTGGACTTGAGCAATATTAACCAAGAAAGAAAGAGTAATTTTGACCAATTTCAGAAAGCTGTCCAACGAGTGTTTTTAAATAAATTATGCCGAGCCTCTGAATAAACGAATGTCAAAATTGAAATGCTTTTTATACACCTTATATATTGTACAGTTTAAGAATACAAAAGATTTTTTGCTGCATGCGGTGTGATACGAGGACCGGGCTATTCAACTTTTGAAATTTTCGATGTCGCAAGAGGTCAAAAAGGGGCCTTTTGCAGCTTTGACTTTTGAGAGCTCTAAAAATTTTATTTTAACGTATTTCCAGAAACTAATGTGGTTTTATTTACTAGTTACCAAAGATAATTTATTGGGCAAAGTTTGAGGGAAAGCTTTTTTCCGATGCGAAATGCCCTGGACCGATCGCCACTTAAAAACTCTCTCTCGCTCACCAAAAGATACGTCGTCAACCGGTTCATTGAACAAGCAAATAAACACCACCAAACAATCAAATTTACGGCTGAGATATCTGTCTCAGAAGCTGCTTCCTTTCCACTATTTGTAAGGGTGAAAGATTCAACATCGAGTGACTCTTAACTGGAGCTAAATAATGATCCCGCCTATACCCGTCCAATCCCTTATCCCGCCTATACCCGTCCAATCCCTTATCCCGCCTATACCCGTCCAATCCCTTATCCCGCCTATACCTGTCCAATCCCTTATCCCGCCTATACCTGTCCAATCCCTTATCCCGCCTATACCCGTCCAATCCCTTATCCCGCCTATATCCGTCCAATTCCTTATCCCGCCTATACCCGTCCAATCCCTTATCCCGCCTATACCCGTCCAATCCCTTATCCCGCCTATACCCGTCCAATCCCTTATCCCGCCTATACCCGTCCAATCCCTTATCCCGCCTATACCTGTCCAATCCCTTATCCCGCCTATACCTGTCCAATCCCTTATCCCGCCTATACCCGTCCAATCCCTTATCCCGCCTATACCCGTCCAATTCCTTATCCCGCCTATACCCGTCCAATCCCTTATCCCGCCTATACCCGTCCAATCCCTTATCCCGCCTATACCTGTCCAATCCCTTATCCCGCCTATACCCGTCCAATCCCTCATCCCGCCTATACCCGTCCAATCCCTTATCCCGCCTATACCCGTCCAATCCCTTATCCCGCCTTCCAAATGGAGCATATCCCGGTCCCGCCTCCCTATTTTAGTCCTGCATCCCGCCTTTAGAATTTCTCGTATCCCACATCCCACCTCGATTGTAAGCCTAATCCCGCATCCCGCCAAACTTATGTTGGACCCTCACCATAAAGATCGAATAAAGACCTCACCTGTTTGCAATTAACCTTTTAACTCCAAAATCTCATTAGCAATTCTCCCTACCGTCTGCCATACAATTCTTATGATGTCAATTTAGAGAATTTGGTATTAAATCAACTAATAATCCTCTAATTGATATTTTTCTTTATTTTCATCATTTCTATGATTGATATTGTGAGGAGAAATTCTCTCTTGGTCACTCACGGGAGATAAAGGGTTAAGGAAATAAGAGATATCGACACACGCAGCGTAACTATAAACAGGATCGTTGAACAGCACATACCCGAGCACATTAAACTACAAATGATGAAAGCCATCTTTTTCACTCTGTAAAATGCAGAGTTTGAAGCTCAAATCCGAAAAGGTTTCATATGTGACTCAGTAAATCAAAATTGTAGCCACGATCAAAAGATATCAAAATTCTCCAATCACATCCAAGGAGCGTGACATTTTGAGTACAGTGAAATAGTCAACATGTTCTCTTTTCAGACTGAGAAAGTTAAGGCACGTTAACATTCTTTAAAGACTTTGAATACTTGAAAAGGAATCGAAGTTTCTCGGGAATTTTTAACACTCAAGGCTTCCCCTGAACACCGAGTTAAATGTATTTTTTATAGTCGTTCGAAGGGCGTCAACTAAGCCATTTCCTAGGAAGAACATTTTTAATATTTCCAATCCGAAAAACTCATACTAACTCGTCTGTGTGAAGAAAACCGACGGAAAGATTATTGCGTGACTACGCTATAATATCCAAGTGAAAGCAAGTTTCGAGCGGTAATAATTATCGCCAAGATAAGCATTTTAAAAACAGTGCTTGTCTGGCTCGTGGCAGTCCCTTGTCAGGCTCTGAAAACAGGCGCATTGGTGAATTACATGTTGCCTTAAAATGTGTAAAGGTATTCAGCGTTGTCTGGCTCTTGTCCTGCTCTTGCCCTGCTCCTGTTAGCGTTGTCTGGTCTCTCATGGCCCTGAAAAAAGCGTAACATTTTCTGGCTCATTAGATGAAAGGCAGGACAATTTTTTTGTCCGACTCATGTCGTGTCGATGTATGGCTCTATGAATGGTAATCTGTCCGGAACAAGGCCGTCTTCAGGCTCTGTCAGGCTCCAAATTTTCGTACGGCATATGTAGTTAAAAGAGCTGATCTCGTGTACTAAAGGCATCTGTTGAACGGGTATCGACCGACACTAACAGTCAACATAACAACTGAGTATCAGCCGATAGGTAGAGCAACACTCGGTCCACATGTTGACTGACATCAATGAATGAGTTGCCAGTAATCGGATCCTTGTGTTTGCGCACAGATTTCTGGGATCGCCACGGGGCAAACATTGGAACTCATTGCCTCTTGACCGACATGCATGCCAGATGATATTCAGTTGACAAGTGGCTCATACTTTACCCACACTTGGCCCCCAAATGTTTTTCTCACTTTGCCTAAATTCATGTATAAGAAATGATACCGAGACATGTTTCGTGCTGGGTTGGAATAATTTTTTCTGTTACAAAATTTCAGTGGGTTGCTAGGGGTTTTATTGCAAATATCACCAAGGGTAAAGACGTCTTTTTAAAAGTAAATGCAAATTAAACTTCAACCTAACTACAAAAGGAACAGGAATGTATATAATAACATAATATGTGAATATCTTAGCCTACATACTGAAAGATTATACGCCACCATCTGCGTTGGTATAATTACAATAATGGATTAATATATACAAAATAATATATTTCAAATACACTAACTGTAAGAAATTAATTCTTTTCAAGTTGTAAATAAACTTACTGTAAAATTTTACGCCGTTAATGAACGGCATAAAATCTCTCAGTATGTATAAAGTACATTCAGACTTAGGGTTAGTGGCTTAAAATCTCACAGTTTATAGACTACGACAATCATATATTACTCCGTTACCTAATTACCGAAAAGGAATATGATTTGTTTCAAGAAATTCCCTCATCGAATTAGAAAACGATGTGCTTCAGTGACTGATAAGACTTAAATTAGTTCAAGAAATGAGATTTTAATTTTCAATAAACATAAATTAAACGTAAATATGAAAGTGATCTTCGCAGTAATGAACACTACTTAAGCAGTAGTGAAAAGAAGGCCTGAAAAAAAAAATCAGGCCTATACGGGATTTGAACCCATGACCTCTGCGATACCGGTGCAGTGTTCTACCAACTGAGCTAACAAGCCATTGCTGCACCGGTATCGCAGAGGTCATGGGTTCAAACCCCGTACAGGCCTGAATTTTTTGAACAAGCACGGCAATTAGAGCTTTTCCGCGTGTTTGTTCTGGAATGTGCTTATCAAATCATGTCCTTACAATACTCACTGTGATATTTTCGAGGAATCTGGGAAGAGGCGATGTTTGCGTGACTTGGGTTTTCGCAAGTCACGCGATCCACTTGTCGGGGTAAAAAATTACTTCCTGAAAGTTACCGCTTCTTGAAAAGTACACTTGATTACAGATTAAGTTTTTCATACGTGATAAATCCGAGGGAAAATGCAAATGTAAAGTTTTGCCAATCCTTACTTAAATAACTTTTGTGAAACTATGATAGTGAGTCGAGTCGAGTGAAAAAAAACTAAATAGAGCCGTTACAAGGCTAAGAGTTCAAAAGCAAAAGTATACAAAACCTTGCCCTAAATATTATTTATTATAAATTCATAATACGACTTTTGTATGGTCAGTCACCTTCGATTTTCAAATTAATAAAAATCTCATTTCCTCTTGATAACATTCCTTAAAACCTTTTTGACACATTTTGATGGAGCGTCGCACATTTCCATCCGTTTTCATGCATGGTTTTAGTTGACAAATTGTTTGGCCGACTGTCAAGTTTTAGTTTTCAATTAAAGTGCAGCTCTATCATTTTCAAATTTGATCTTCCACCGAGTGTTAGGAAAGAAACCATTTTCACTGGGTTTGTCATTTTGTTAACATTTCAGTCCATCGATAGCATGCAGTTAAAATGAGAGGGTTGCCTACCTCCTTAAGGAAATAATAAAGAATGTTTTCCTAGTAGACGAGCTCTGACTAGTAAATATGGCAATAAGAGCATCTGGTGAAAGATTCTCCTCTACTATCCGATTAAATACCTTATTTCCGCGCTCATTTCAAATTTCGGCTAAAAGGAGAGGCGCTTATTGGAAGGAGGGCGATTAATCGAGGGGGCCAGTTATTAGAGAAACTATCAACCTGTACTGATTTCGCTGTGGCTGAAGGCTAAAAAGTTGTAAATAAAGTGGTAATAGAAACAGGTTTTCCTTGTATGTCTATTACTTAAGAAAGTGAGGAAAGATAAAATTGAGGAGCTTGATTTACATGATAGGAGCGTGGGCCCTCATTCGAGGAAACACGGTACTCGGTTGTTTTCGTTCAATAAGGACGCAACATCGATTTAGAAACCAGGAAGTAATAAATATAATAGTCATTAAGGAAAAACTCACGAACCCTCTCGTCTTGACAGTGCAAGGAAATTTTCAGTAAGGGCTGAAATTTCGGAATCTTTCAAGAATGTGGCATACAGTAAATATCAGCCAGTTCCTCAGTTTTATTTTTTTTGACAGGCTGTATGGCGTTTTTTCAATTTGTAATCGGTCTGATACACCGTCCATGTACCGTTGACCAGATCACAGCATTCTCTTCATTTCAGTACAAGTACACATTTACTTCCTTCACTGTATTTTTTTCTCCTTCTCGTCTCATGGAAGACATTTCAATCATGATTCTTAACACAGTTTCTTATTAAATCACAATTCAAAAATATCCGACGGTCTCCCTTCCACTATAGTTTGCAAATTGATGAATTTGACCGAGGCTTTTCTAACAGAAAACCATTAGGAGGTTAGAGTCCGAGAAGGAAGGAAGGAAAGGAAATCGGAAATCTTGAGATACTATTAGGAGATATATGAGAAATAGAGGCCTCGTGGAGAGTTGGGCGGGGGGTGGTTGAAGGGGTGGGTAACTTTCAATACCGTCCCATAAATCCCGTAATCCTCTTCTACTCGATCGATTGGAGCACGAGACTTCACGTGAGCAGTTTCACAAACAGAGCAGGCCTGAAACAGCCAGTCACTACAGAGTGGATAAAGCCACGGAGTCCTAAGCTCACTTTTCGAGAAAACGCAAACAATGAACTCATGAAGGCGTCACACGTTGTGTGACTCGGTATATGGGGAACAGGAATAACAGTGACGGGTATCCAGTTACCTCGCCACCAAGCAGACTCGCCACCAGCGAACTCGCCACCAAGGAACGATCTCGCCACCAACGTACTCGCCACCAAGCGAAGTCTTCTCGCCACCAACCACCAATAAAGAGATTAGTCGAGGAGAGTAGGATGTTCGGCTGATAAGTTTGTTCGCTTGTCTGTACTCAAACTTTATAAACGTATGTTGTCGAAAGCACGTTCGAAACCGATAAGTTTGTTCGCTTGTCTGTACTCAAACTTTATAAACGTATGTTGTCGATAGCACGTTCAAAACTGAAGGTGTTGTGCAACAACATTTCGTTCGTATCTCGTAGTGTAAAGGCAAACTATTTCATCTAGATTTAATATTCAATAAAGTTTGTTGTTATTTTGCCGCGGGGAAACTGGGTAATATTATTCGACCGAATATTGAATAAGTTCCCTTGACAACATCACAGACGTCGAAATTTGCATACAGATAAGTAAACAAACTCGTGAGTCGATTCGTTCGAGCTTATAACATCACAGACGTCGAAATTTTCATACAAATACGCAAACTCAGGAATCAATTGGTTCGAACTATTAACTCTCCTTGGGAAACAACTGTAGTTGCCTTAGGAAAACTTTAGTCCATCGACGCTTACAATTTCTCGCACCGACTTGACAATTTCTCGCATCTAGTTTTAATACAACTGCTATCGAGTTTCATTTCATCACTTATTTCTTCCCATGAAGTTGCATTTTCTCTCAAGTAAGTTTTTATTCCTCGCATCGAGTTTTGCAATTTCTCCTCGCTTACGTGCAAAAGACAAACACGATACGTTTCGATGTCAATGAGTAAGGAACGGAATACATCTAACACATCGCTGAAGGTCATAATTTAAATACAGACAAGCGCATCAACGTATCGGCCGATTTGAATTGTGCTCGTTCGAACATCCTTCTCTCCTCGACTACTTTATTCTAGTTTATCTCTTTATTGGTGGTTGGTGGCGAGAAGACTTCGCTTGGTGGCGAGTACGTTGGTGGCGAGTACGTTGGTGGCGAGATCGTTCCTTGGTGGCGAGTTCGCTGGTGGCGAGTCTCCCTGGTGGCGAGGTAACCGGTAACCCAGTGACGGCAAAACAAGCTTATAACGGTAGAAAACACCGGAAACCACGACGGACACACAAGATGTGAGTAAGTTCTACTAATTTCACTTGTGAAATGTTCATACTTCAAAATATTTATCGCAGCAAATCGACCATGTTTCTTTCCCCGTACTTCTCTTTAGAGCGGTTCTTTCCGTAACTTAACACCGAGTCACACAACGCGTGACGCTTTCATGAATTAATCGTTTGCTTTTTCTCGACACGTGAGCTTGGGAGACCTGTGATAAAACATAATGGTTCGATTGGTTCGTCGTGATGACCTTCACTGACATCACAGGGTTCAAAAGTGTTCCTTTTTTCTAATTTGATAAAAATTAGTTTAGTGCATTTCTACAATTGCAAAACGGAGCACTTAAAAACAGAACTTATCACTGAGAAATCAACCTTAAAGGCTTAATATATAAAAATCAGGAGATAGAGTCAGTGTCTTACAATGTGCAATGTACAGCCACAATGGAACATGTCACCTAAGGAACAATTCCAGTTTCTCAAATAAGAAAGATATAATATAACCATGACTTAACTGTAACTCACTTGACAATTTTGAAAGCACAACCAATACAATACTACAATTCAGAGTAAGGAAAATACTTCTCAAACACAGTCTCCCTTCTTCCATCAAACTCAACTGACTTTCGAAAGCTCTGATGACTGAATGTCAACCACAATGCAATACTTACATTAATCTCAAATGGTATGTTTAGAAATTTAGGCAGGCAGAAGCCTGTCCCGAATTGACAAACAGCTAAATTCATTCACAGCATCTTGAATGCCATGAAAATAAGAAAAATATTGATCCTAAATCACGAAATTGATATTCACATTGCTTTTTTGCTTTTAGTTTAGTTTGCTTTTACTTCAATGTATAGTTGATGTTTTGCTCTTAGCCACATTGAAATATCTGATTTTATGAAGAATGGCTGCATTGAGGACTTCTTACATTTACATCAAAAGAAATAACAGTCAGCCTAATGAATTAATCAGTTGCCAAGGCAGCACATAACCATTAGCCTACTAAACTAAAAAATGACAGAAATACCTCAGTCTCTAACTCAATAACATGAAAACCAAATTTTGAAGCTCAAAGCTGTAAATCAAAACTACAACCAACAATATTGGACATCGAAAAATAACCTAAAATATATCCAAATCCAACAATCAATTTCAAGGATGAGACACTCTGACTCCAGAGGAACATCCCACATATTCTTAGTGATGTTGTGGAAGGGAGTTACTATATTGGCGAGGGTACCAATTTACCTAAGCTAAGTGACTCTAAAAATATATTTCCTTATCTTTCATCCAACGGTTGATTGTTTGTTCATCTGATCACAACACTGAAGTCTCCTACCATTGATCAGAAACCTACCAAACTGACCAATCATCTTGAAATGTGCTTTGTTTAATCAGGTTCCCCAGACTTGTTTTCATATTTTGTTCAACACAATGACTACAACTTAGGTAATGACTTCTCTAACTGAGCAGATCTGAGGGAATTCTATCAATGGATGGACTGGTCTGGCCCGACAGTTCTGACCAATGGTAAGTTTCCTTCGTTGCAGGCAGTCTACTGAGTCAGTCCTAGTCAGTTACGTTTCCAGGTAGGACCCAGGCTCCTCCTTGTCACCTGAGTTGGTAACTGACCCAGGATCCTCCTCATCACTTGAGACAGTAACTGACCCAGGATCCTCCTCGTCACCTGAGGTAGTAACTGACCCAGGCTCCTCCTCATCACCTGAGTCAGTAACTAACCCAGGATCAGACTCTTCTTCTGATTCGCTCCAATGATCTCCCCAGTATTCATCTGTTGGCCATTGTTCTTCAGGTTTGACATTCCCTTTGTCATCCTGTCATAAATCACAAACCAACAATCAACATTATCTTGTCAAACAACATACACCTGTACTCCAACTTGTTTACCCTGGTTACTTTTTATATGAAGAGAAATTATGCCTGACTTATTATGACTGAGTCAATTTAAAAAAACTTTTATATTGAGGAATGTTCCCTGTAAGCAAACATCGCAAGGCTCACCAAAATTTAGATATAATATTATTCCAATTACATCTATGGTGGGGCCTATACTGATTATGCTATTGGAGAAATAAGTTAAAGTGTTTAGAAAATATACATAACATCAAAGTGACCACCTCTCCTAGAGTCTTATAGGTACTTGACCTGACAAGCCCATGCAGAGAATACAATTTAAGGTAACCTTTTAAAGAAAGGGCTCAGTAGTTCATGTGAGAACGAGGAACTGCTGATGTCCCTTCTTTAAAGGTTATGAATATTTACTTAGTGGTCCAAGTTTAACAGATTAAATGGTAGCGACAAAAGAGCGACTGTAAAATTTTCTACTGCATGTAAACCTTTTCAGTAATTCGGAATGTAAATCCTTTTAATTGAAATCGCTAAAATCATTAAAAAGCCACAATATTTGCTTCGCTTTGGATTTCCTCTCTCATTTTGGCATCCTTTTAAAATCTAAAAAACGCTAGTTAATGTAAAGTAGTTATTACTAATACTGAAAGTTCCACCGTGATTAAAAGTCCAGTTGGGAGAAAATTTCTGCACACGGTTTGGTATCTTGATTCTTGCTCAACTTTCCAGAATACAGGATAGTCCTTTACCGACTGACATATACCGAAAAAGAAGCAAACTGAAAAATGTCTTGTTTTCATCTTGAACAGTCTTTTCAGTTCTGTGTTCTTATTTTTTTGCGGGCTACCTGACAAAGTGATTTTATACGTCGAGAAACTAATACAAGGTGGTCCAGACTTCCGCCAGTTCTTCCAGAATCACAGCAAGAAGTAAATGCAAACAACAAAGCTACAGCGATGTAAACAGCGAAATAAGAATACAACTGCACACCGTGGTACTTCCACACGTCGCATGAAAGAATTCAACCTAATTACAAATTAAATGTATAGAACTGATTTGAACTGACTGGTAGTGACTTTTCATGAGATAAACTTCAATCTTGTTCTATAAAAGCAAAGGAAATATCGCACTTGCTCCGCGAACCAAGGGCGTAAAAATTCTTAACACAACACCACAGTAAATTGAACAGAATAGACATGAATAATGACTACATATGCAAATTAAGATCACAAAACTTACGTGGTAGCATGTCGTCAAAAAGGGGATGTTACTCTGACGTACAGCTGCACTCAAATCATTCACTTGTTGCTTTGTCATTTTAACATTATAAAGCACCAGATACTCGTGAGGAACACGGCTGAGATGTTGAGTGAGAACACTTACTCCTTTACCTAGAGGGTTTCCTGACAAGTTGAGAGCGATCAGGCTAGGAACTTGGTGCAGAGATCTGGCGATGGCTGCAGCAGGTTTGGCTGTTAAATTGATTTCAACAAGTACTAACGTGTGAAGTCTCTCGGTGAAGATGATACGAGACACCAGGGACTTTGTCAACTGAGCATCAAAGATTTGAAAGGAATTCCCACTAATAACTATGGATCGCAGAGCAGTGGAAAGTGGAAAGCAATCAGCCAGCATCTTCATCTCTAGCCTATCTAAGTAGTTAATTGTAATCTTCGTCACACAGGAAAGGCTCTGAGGAGTCGGAACAGTGATGCTATCAGTGTTCTTGGTCAAACACGAAGCTGTTTCGTTGTCTTGTTCATTCAACGTATTACCAAAACGCTTCACCTGAGTAGACTCTGCTATTGGCAAAATGAGCTCTCGCAGCATTTCGGTCGGAAAATTGCCACGACCTTCTTTCCATATTTGATTAACATAAACGATGATTTTTCCCTCTCTCTTCAAAAAGAACTCGCTCAAATAACGACACGGGAAATTCTTCAGCAAATCTGCGGCTTTCTTTTCGCCCGAACAACTAAAAAAGACAGCATCTGTGTCCTCCGCTACAATGATCAAGTCTCGATAGCTTTTCACTGAAGACTTTTCGTTGGGAGGAAAAAAGATAAAGTCGAGTATCATGCCAGATTTCAGCAAATGTTCATTTGCAGTAATGTTCAGCTGGTTAGAATCAAGAGACAAAACACCACCGGTGTAAGAGGGAAACACTGAGTAGAGATCTCGCCTCTTCTCGGCTGAACAACAAAAGTAGCTATGCGAGATAAGCCCAAGATAAAGTTTTTGATTTTGAGACAACGCGGGTGGTACAGTCTCCAGAGGCAGCTTCATAAAATCACACTTCGACAAAAATTCGTTTCTTCCAACACACCCTACATGATGAAAAACTGCACACGCGGCTTCTGTTGACAGCTCACACGCAAATTTCAGAACTTCATTCATCTCCACGATCTTTTCAAATGATTCAACTTTGGAAAGGCTAGGCGTACTTTCTCCTTTAATCGACAACACTTCCTCATTTATGTGCCAGGCTGCAAGGAACTCCTGTACGGATTTATGAATGAAATAGGCCCCTTTCTCAGGATTGAGACTCGTAAGATTGACAATCTGGAAAAGCCCAACTTCACTTAATTTTTGAAAACTTCTTGAAATATTGCTGGGGAGTTCGCTGCAGCGTACGTAAAGACGGTCTTGCAGAAGTGCTTCAAAGGCAACCTTTCCAAGATTACTAAGGTCTTCTTTAGCTTCTGTCGAGGTCACTTTCTGAAATGGCATAGGCTGGTGACTTCCACCTTTGTGATTCAGTATAGTTTGAATGAATTGTGTGAATAAGTCGGCCCGTGATTTTGGTAGTTCTACGTGATATTTCCCTTTCCACAAATTACACAGCATCAGTAAGAGGAGAGGTATTTCTGCCATGTCACCGATATCTTTTTCGTCCAGGAAGGACATAAACTCGTCAAGATCTTGTTCACCTACCAAAAATTTTCTCGCAAAGGTTTTTATTCGTTCCCAGCTTTTGAATCCTTGAACTTCTAACTGAACGTGGCTGGGGCCTCTTAACTCGTCACATTTAAGTTGACGCGTGGTGACAATGACGTGACAATCTCTCAGTTGCTCACCCTTCCAAATTGCAAGGATAGGTGAGTGTTCTTTTGCACAGCTGTACTCATCGTAGCCATCCAAAATAAGAAGCACTTTATCTTGATTGTTAATTATGTAATCATAGAGACTATCAACTGAGATCGGACCATCACTGGCCAGCAATTTAGACGCACGTAAAACATCACGGATGTCTTCTAAATCACGCACATCTCTCAACTTAATCAGAAGCAAAATGATAAAGTTGTTTAGGATTTCTTTTAAGGCTTTCGACCAGTCATATGCAGCCTTCTTACAAAACGTACTCTTGCCAATTCCAGGCCGACCATAAACAAGCATTCGTGTTGGTTTTCCCTTGAACATGTCGGTATAGTCTTCAAGTTCCTCTTTTGTCACTCCGATGGGCTTCCTGTGATCTCTCACCCAATTCAAAGGTGTGTAGATCTCATCAATCTCAATGGAAGAGCTTTCGTCCCATGGAACGATTTTCACCTTACTGAGGGTGTCATAATAAGATTTTAGCTTCTCTTGGCACTTCTCAACATTCAACGGTTCTGAAAAATAGACAAAACAAACATGAACTTTTATTACTGGGATGAGTAAGCATACGACACCAAGTTTTCAAAATATTTTGGCGCTTTTCAGGCAAACGGAGGAAAGGGTGGGGCGAGCGCAAAGTCCGAGTTATGTGCGAGGGGAGAAGCTCCAAAACAATATCTTATTTTCATTTTATGATCGATCATTAATTTTCGGCATTGAAGCAGCTGAAGTAAACCAGGACAAGAATAATAAATTTTTATAATAAAAGAATAAGGAAATATCTTTTATCGTCTTGCCACGAGCGTTGGACAAAAAAGATCAAGTCCTCCCCAGGAATAGAACCTTTGGATTCAGCGCTCAGACACTTCATTATCATAAATATAATACAAGTTATTAAAACGTAAGCTTAATATGAAATATCTTCGCTTGGTAATTACAATACCTGCAAGCCTTCTACGTTTATTTTCTAACGAAACGCCACTTTTACAACCCTCCTCTCCTGTTGAAGAGAGAAAAGAAATTTATACTGTTAAGAGAATTAAAATACACTGACGAATATGATACTGAAGGGTAAATATGCACACGGCGCCAAGTTTCATCGCACGAACTTAAGTACAGTCTTCTTGGCATGAAACGATTAAGATAATGAAAAACAACACTCACACTCTGTTCTTTAATTTTTCCCTTTGCCTGTAACTCATCTTAAATCGCAGGGAAGATTAAATTTCCAGCATTTTTTTCCATCACGGATCAACAATGTTGGGAAATGAAGCGGCCAAAATAACATAAAAAAAGTTCATGAATTTTTATTTCTTAAAATTTTTGCGCAGTACTGTTTCTTGAACAAGAATGACAAACTGGTATAAGACAAAAGAAAGGAAAGTGTTACTATCTTGTCACGAGCGTGAAAAAAAGAGGAAAAATTTTGATTCCTCCCGAGAGAACACACTTTACTAAATTTGTGAAATGGGTAACAAGCAGGAGTCGAAATAAGAGCTGATTGAAGATGAAAATCTTGTGTGAGCCTGATCACGGAACAAAAGAGAGAAGAGAAAATGATGGACTTGGAGAATTGAAATTCATTGGGAGGGAATAAAAGCTAAGATTTTGATCTCAACAAAGTTTTAACCCTGTCAGCAATAGTGAGGTATTTCGTAGAAAGGTAAACAAAGAAAAGTTGGGTTCATCTTACTGCGCACAAGAGTCTGGACACGAAAACAATAATTAGGAGGGCAGGGGGAGGGGGTAGTTGATAAACGTGTTTAATCAGCGACTTGTAATACCTACAATCTAGGACAAAGAAAATAGATTTAAGACTTATTAAATACAATGAAGATGCAGAAGTGAGTAATTTCTTATTAACCCTCTGTAATCTGGAATTTTAAAACGTTATCCATGACTTCAAAATTGGAAGTAAAGCTACCAAAGTGAATTTGTTCCTATCTCAGACTTTTTGAAAGTTCTTTTTCACAGCAATGCGATTGAAAAACAAAGAATGCGTATGCTTTTCAGTTTTCTGATATATATTTAATTCCACTGTTGGTCTTCATGTTCTCGTCAGCAGATAACGATATTCTAAACGAACAGAATACACAGTGGCCAAAAAGTATGGTCTCTGTGAATTTAGGCACTGTACTTGTATGTAACTGTATTTTTATTGTATTGCAAGATGAGTGATATATTACCAGTGAGAAGTTGTTCAGCTAAATCTGTGCGATTAACCGATGGATGACACAGTGCATCGTGTAGGGTCGTGTATGATGCAGTTGAACCATTCCTCTCTTTCCAATGTAGCAACATTTTGTAGATTTTTTCAAAGAATTCCCTATTTTCATTATCAAACGCCGTTAATCTTGCATCCTCAATTTCTAGACGACGCCCAACTGCCTTCCAATTTTCAAGTTTCTGCGAAAGCCACCCTAAATCTTCGTCGCTGGGAACTCCTTGCTTAACTAAAAACATAAAGACATCACAGCAAAGTATCAAGATGAGGGGATAGCTGGTAAACCCCTTTGTAGAAAGAAAATTAAGCTCATGTATGTTGAATTGACGTCAACATCATTATCTTTGACCCAGCGCAACATACATAAGCAGAGCCTGTGGAATTGGTGGCAAACATGTAACATTCCTGATCCAAGAGCTGTTCTGATTGGTCAGCGTATGATCATACGTCATAACTCATGTTTTTAATTCAGTTTTGGTAATTCGCTTCCAGCACATTTATAAAACACAAAACTAAACTGCATACAAGACCAGCAAGTGACTGCACAATCCACTACGGACCAAACAATATGCTTAAGACCAAACAATACGCTACAGACCAAACGATACATTACAGAACAAATGGTACACTACAGACCAAACCGTACAGTACAGACCAAACAATAAACTAGAAACAAAACAGTACAGTACAGAACAAACGGTACACTACAGACCAAACAGTACACTACAGACCAAACAATATGTACTACAGACCAAACAGTGACTACAGACCAAAGAATACACTCTAGACAAAACAATACACTACACACCAAACAATAAACTACAGACCAAACAATACACTACAGACCAAATAGTACATTACAGGCCAAACAGTACGCTTCAGACCAAACATTATACTACAGACCAAGCAATAGAACACAGGCCAAACACTACACTACAGACCAAACAGTACACTACAGACCAAACAATACACAACAGACCAAACAATACACTACACACCAAACAATAAACTACAGACCAAACAATACACTACAGACCAAATAGTACATTACAGACCAAACAGTACGCTACAGACCAAACAATATGCTACAGACCAAACGATACATTACAGAACAAATGGTACACTACAGACCAAACCGTACAGTACAGACCAAACAATAAACTAGAAACAAAACAGTACAGTACAGACCAAACAGTACACTACAGACCAAACAATATGTACTACAGACCAAACAGTGACTACAGACCAAAGAATACACTCTAGACAAAACAATACACTACACACCAAACAATAAACTACAGACCAAACAATACACTACAGACCAAATAGTACATTACAGACCAAACAGTACGCTACAGACCAAACATTATACTACAGACCAAGCAATAGAACACAGGCCAAACACTACACTACAGACCAAACAGTACACTACAGACCAAACAATACACAACAGACCAAACAATACACTACACACCAAACAGAACACTACAGTCCAAACATTACACCACAGACGAAACAGTACACTACAGACCAAACAGTACGCTACAGACCAAATAGTACACTACAGACCAAACAGTACACTACAGACCAAACAGTACACTACAGACCAAACAGTACACTACAGACCAAACAATACACTACTGATGAAACAGGACACTATAGACCAAATAATACACTGCATGCCAAACAATACACTGTAAACCAAACAATACACTAATACAGTAAAAAATAATATACTACAGGCCAAACAGTACACTACAGACCAAACAATACACTACAGACCAAACAGTACACTACAGACCAAATACATAACAGACCAAATAATGCACTTCAAACTAAACAGTACACTAGAGACCAGACAATACACTGCAGACCAAACAATACACTACACACCAAACAGTAAACTACAGACCAAATAATACACTACAGACCAAACAATACACTACAGACCAAACAGTACACTACAGACCAAACATTATACTACAGACCAAGCAATACAACACAGGCCAAACACTACACTACAGACCAAACAGTACACTACAGGCCAAACAATACACTATAGACCAAACAGTACACTATAGACCAAACAATACACTACAGACCAAACAGTACACTATAGACCAAATAATACACTGCATGCCAAACAATACACTACAGACCAAGAAATACACTACAGACCAAACAGTACACTACAAACCAAACAGTACACTACAAAGTAAAACAATACACTACAGACCAAACAGTACACTACAGAACAAACAATACACTAGACCAAAGAGTACACTACAGACCAAAGAGTACACTAATGACCAAACAGTAAAGCACAGACCAAACAACACACTACAGACCAAACAGTACACTACAGACCAAACAATACACTGCAAACCAAACAATACACTGCAAACCAAACAATACACTAGACCAAACAATACACTACAGACTAAACAATACACTACAGACCAGACAACACACTACAGACCAAACAGTACACTACAGACCAAACAATACACTGCAAACCAAACAACACACTTCAGCCCAAAGAGTACACTACTGACCAAACAGTAAAGCACAGACCAAACAACACACTACAGACCAAACAGTACACTACAGACCAAACAGTACACTACAGACCAAACAATACACTGCAAACCAAACAATACACTACAGACCAAACAACACACTACAGACTAAACAATACACTACAGACCAAACAATTAATACACTACAGACCCACACAAATATATGAATTCAAACTTAAGAACTAACAATTATGCTATTCACCTCAGTTCATTTGCCAACATATAAAACTCACCCATGTTGGAAAAATCTATTTCCACATTGATCATCCTGCCCTCTTTTAATTTGCTGGGAAAGAAATTATTTTTATTAACAGACCACTCAGCAAGAAAAACATGCCTCGGTTAATCCCCAAGATGTCATATTAAGGTTATTCCTTGGTTTTGCACTGCACATTCTATATTGCGCATAATTGCAATCAGGTTAAATGAGCATGGTTGCATTTGGAGAACACAGTATTGCTTTTCAATCCATGGACCGTGTGAAGAGGTACAATGGTCCTTAACTTTTGAACAAATATGGTGATCTATTTTTTTTGTGTGTGTGTGCATAACTTTGGTGTACAATTTATCCCCTTTGAATTGGGGAAAGTCTTTGAAGGGAAAAAAAAAAGAACTAAAAGCATGCATGAAACTATAGCTGTTACTTGAGGGTTCAAATTATGACCTTGAAAGGAATGACTCGAGAAACATTTCGAGTCAATATGCCAATTAAATTTGAGTTATTTTCCCACAAATTGTATATCAAATTGTTCCATATGCTCAAGACTTTCTACCAATCAATTTTTCTTCCAGTGTTGCTTTCAAAACCTTTGCTTCCAGCTGCAGCAAAATTTATTGTGAACCGATGAAATTAGACATGTGTGATTAGTACCAGTACAGGCATAAATGGGGCAGGTTTGGCCTACTGTATCTCCTAAACAAACATAGTGACTTGTCTTTTTTATTTTTCAAAACCGACATTGGTAGGGAACTTTTAAGGAAAGTATAAAAAAATTGTTCAATAACTTTTTTTTCTGAGGAATCACCTTAAAGTAGCTTACCAAAATTTGTGCATCTTCAAATTTTTTCACTAGGATGTCTAGCTTTACATTTAGTCATCTGAGCTTAAAGTTTATTTTAACATCAATCATCATCATCTGTATCACCATGGTCTTAATTGTATCTCCAAATGATATTTACAAATTTATGCAATCACATTATTTTGATAAGTGAAAGTCTTTGTTTAAAATTGTATTAAAGATAGCAGTTAAATGCATATTCTTCCTTTAGTTAGCTTTATAAAAATTTCAAACAGAAAATCTGACCAACCTGTAAAAAAATACTTCTTGCTGTAAGTCCACTTTCAGTATGATGAGCTCAATCACAGCAGTGATCCTCGCCAGCCTGGTTAATTCTGTTGAGACAAAAAAATATTTAATGTTTTACTACACAAAATCAGTATTGTAGAGCTGAGCTTAGTGAATACTGGCTACATCATTGTAAAACATTTTATAGTTAGATGAGTGCAAAGCTGTTGTTTTGCAGATCTTTTACACTTGTATTTCAAGCTTACTCTTAATATGAACCTTACTGTGCTGTGAAACCATAACCTAAAATACTAAAACTTATTGTGATGACATTTAAACCTTCATTTTGAACAACAAAAGAGTATTAAAAGTTAATTCTGATCAGTTATTTAACTTCCAGCACAGTCTTTTGTTGCTGCAGATTTCTGGTTTCCATAAGGGAAATGTTGCAGCTACATCTACCTCAAGTTGTGTTTACCATGTCCCCAAGTGTTATAGTCATGTCACCCTAGTGTGTAGTTATGTAGCCCTATGGAAGATTGCCTGAGGTGGTTGACTACTGGTACTTTTCATGATATCATCACAAACATTTTTATGTCTCAAGCTCACCAATTCTTAATTCAGTCAATGGACTTTTTTGATTGCTCTTAAAGAACTGTAAGCAGCATGTTTCAATACTTTTGCCTTTCATACATGATGTGGTGTTAAAAGTAATTTTTATCCAAAATAAAAAGGATTGTGTACCTTAAAAGTTATAAATCATAAAGAAACATTAGAGCCAGACACATAGTTGTTGATGACTAGTGGATTACTGAACAATGAAACTTCATTGTCACAAGATTATGCTTGTGGGGAAATGTCTGGCTGGACTAGAGCCTGAATAAAGCCAGACACTTGAGCCAGAAATAGGCCTAAAATCAACCGGACAAACTGGAACAGAGCAATAGAGAGCCTAACAAGAACCTGAGCAGTAATCAACCGGGCATTAGAGCCTGACACTCAGGCTGACTAGAGCAGTAATTCAGCCTGACACAAGCTGGACATAAAAAATTGTTCAGAACAGGAAAAGAAGCCTGACATGAGCCAGGCATTAGCCTGACAGCACAAAAATGATTAAAGATTTAGAAAAAAATTCCACCTTCTTTCAGCCTGTTTATTAGGTATTTATTATGCTCACCTAAATCCAAGACAGCGTCTGGTTATCGATCGAGATGCATGTGCTGCATTTTGGAAACAAACTTAACAAGGAAGTTTGCTGCGAATTTGTCTTTGAAAATCTTTACTATACTTCACTTACTTCACTATATCTCTTGGTAAGGTTACGATGAAACATTCTAATCGCCAATTTGGCGACTAATTTTCAGGATTTGGTCACTTAAGTGAAAAATTTAGTTGCACTGACGCCTGTATTAGGCGCAATTTCACGCCCTGAAACAAAATCTTCATCTATCTCACGTGGCAGCTTGACAGAGCTTTGAACAAGAACTAGGCACAGATATGTGATGGATTCAAAACTGGAGGTGAAGTCAAAGGAGTCTTAATATTCAAACTAGTGTTACCCCTCTTTTGATCTGCATCAAGGTTCTTCAAAACGTTTCTGTAAATGCAGTGCATGCTTTATTGAAGTTACTGCGTATCACAGCAGATTAAAATTTAATGTGCGTGCTTCCCATTAATGAATGTTGAACATTTAAGGGATTATTTTTCCCATCTGAACAAAAAGACCTTCTACACCTAAATTAATAAGGGAGGGAGTTTTGTTTATTCCACAGCTTTAAAACTAATAGAGAGGGGGAAAATAGGGGAAACTGTTTTTAGCAATATTGATCTTAGACAGCATACAAGCTAACTCAGCCGATTTCCTCGGAGAATAATCAGAGATTTGCATTTCGATTGGTAAAAATAATATCGCAAAATATCGAAGAGCAAGGCCATTCTGCGACTTTTGAATGAAGGTCCAAATGAACATCGAGAGATTTGATGAACAGAACTTAATATCTGAAAATGTAATCGATGGTAATTGTCAGAGTCTTGATTCTACTTTTTCTTTAATAGATCTTGTTTATTTTTCCATTCTGTTGTCTTCGTTATGGGGGCGATTCAAAGCGAAACATGTTAAAGATTAATTACCAAGCGAACTTAACTTTCTCTGTTAGCAAATTTGTATGCTACAGTGTGATATTTGATTTTAACACAACCTTGTGGGGATAAAATATAATTTGCTGCAGCTTGTGGTGGATAACGAAAAAATTTCCACTCTATTGAACACAAACTGAAGACAGAAGTACTTCTTCCTTGTTAACATAACAAGCTTGACTTGAATCGTGCTTTGATGAAGCGGAAATTCGGTAATATTTTCGGGAATTCAACTACGCTCCACTCACATGTGTACCAAGAAGAAGACCAACAAATCCTCAGGACGTCAACTTACCGTTTTCCCGAGATCCTGATCCGTCTTGTGAGTGTTCAGCAAGATGTCTTCCAAGCTGAAAAGCAAACGATTAAGAAGTTCGTCAACACCCCAAAACGCACACTACGGTCAAACCTGCAAGTCACGTGTTGTTTGGAACATCTGTCTGCAGAACGCGATAACAAACGCCTGGGAGAAAAACGCGAGAGTCACGTGACCATACTTTTTTTCTTTTTTTAAAAATTTAAAAATTTTTTTTTTTTAAATTTTTTTTGTAAACCTTGATTCAAACAAACAACCTAGAACAAAAACCGAAAAATCTAAGTGCTGTTGTAGCCGGAAGTCTTAAATGCCTCTTTCCTTAAGTTTTATCTTTAACCCGAGCTCAATGCAAGGATCATTTCTTTACCTGTATTTCATCTGCGCCATTTTTTCATATTATGTTTCGTTTTGCCGGCTGGGAATATTTTCAGGAAGGTTTTTTTTTAGCAAATCAAACCGATTAATAACTTTCTCTCTCTCTCTCTCTCTCTCTCTCTCTCTCTCTCTCTCTCTCTCTAAAGATAGAAAGTGGGGCATTTTTGCCACGTTTCTTTCACTCGTTCCTTATTACACTCAGTTTATAAAACTTGACAGTTTAAAACATTGGAAGCATAGAGTCTTCAATAATGTACATCATATTACGTTATCATTCCACTGCCTTTAAATTTCTATTTTTTAGATTTTTTTTCTTTCCATGTACGTTGCGAAAGTTCCCTACGCCGTGGAATTGGGAAAATAACGCCAAAATGATGGCTTTTTACGTGGTTAACAAGATATCCAGCCCTTTAGGCATATTTAAATCATTCTCTCCATTTCCAAAAATTAATCTCTCCAAAAATTTTGCTGCCTGAAAAAATGCGGTATACGTACATACATCTTCATAGACTTGCGAGGTTTGCTTGACATCGAAAGTTATCAGAAGACGATTTTTGAGCGCTTTAGTAAATATTTTTCGGAAAGCCGAAGAAGACCACAATAAAACGATTGAAACTTGTAAAGCAGCACTTCAACTTTATTTTTTAAACTTTAAGACTCTTAAAAATTGGTATCGAATATTTTTTTAGAATTTTTTTCTACTATGGACTTTTAGCGCTAGCTGGAGTGACAAAAGTGCCCTAATTAGAGACTGGACCAAAACCCGAAGGTTCTGTGTGATTTTGAAAACTCTTCGTGAAAATTTAATTTTGCTCATCATACTTATGGCGGGAATGTTAATTCCATGTTAATTACTGTAGATTTAATAGCATATTTCACACTACTTTTTCTCGAAACGTTTTAGGGCACTTAGGGCAACGTTTAGAAAATGTGCCGCAATCAGTGAAGTAAACTTCATTATAATTTTAAGTAGATATACTAGACCCTAAAACATTCTCAATCTTCAAATAACAAAATCGTGCTTTTTTGCGACTCTTTTCCACTCCGGCAAATTAAGAAAAGCTTCGTACCTGGAAGGCTTTTCCCCTAACCCCTACGTGTCAATCCTTACCTTTTGGCGCATACTCTTTCAAAGGATACCTTCAATTTAATCATGATAATAAGAACACTAATTACAATAATAAACATTTACCAGCTAAGGAGTTGACTAACCCTACACTTCACCGGGGCTGGCCAGATAGCAACAATATTTTCTTAAGAAAAACAGGAACGACTTAAAAACAATCAAAGTTGTGATTTATATTAGGAAGATTCGTAAACTATTGATGGAAGTCGGATTTACAGAGAAAAATGCGAGACACTTTTGACCAATTGCTTTGCAAGCGAAAAGCTTGGACGCAATTTATCTGGCATCATAAAACTACACTTCGTGAAGCGTACTTGAAATGGCTGTCATCGAAGACTTCGAGATAAAGGTAAGCAAATATGTGTTTTAACTATTCTTCGTCTTTCGCATCTGTAGGCTTTAATATAAAGAAATAAGGGTGTTACATGTGCATAGTATTTAACAACGTCTTCGAAAATTTGATCAGATTTACAGTGCCCTGTTCTTTTAAGCATAAACTTGAAAACTGTCATAAAAGCACGTGGTCGACGCAGTTATCGAATTTGACTCAAAACTTGTTTTCCATCTGATGATCGTCCATTCAGTCCGTATAAGTAAGCATGCATTCCTATGGTTCACATTATATCGTAGCTACAGCGTTTTCTATTCCTTTTGATTTCTAGAAATCACCCGCTGATTTCGATGCTCACCCCATCATCTGAGAATCGCGTGACAAGAAGTGACACCATGTCATGTAAGTTGTATTAATGTGAAAATCAATGCCATTACTGTTGTTACTATCAGGGAACGTTTCTTTGGCACGTTTTTTTTTTTTTTTGCAACGTTAAATCAGTTTCGAATCCCGACTATTGTAGAACTGTTTATATGTTTGTTGGCCTGGTGGACGCTACTGGCGATCACGGCCGTAAATTGAACTTCAAAATGCTGTAAATAGGCTGTCCAAAATCAGATTTTGATAAGATGTGAACAAACGTCGACACGCAAAATCGAACCGGCTCACTGACGGCTGACAAATCAACGCGGCAGTTGTGATCAAAAATTTCCATCGAACGTGCTACATAAGCGTGCATAAGTGTGCATAAAGTGCACTTAAACCGTTCCTAAACCGTGCCTTGCCTGTACCAAAACTGCTCAAAAACCGTGCCGAACTGGCTTTGTCTTAAACCGTGCTAAATTTTGTTCAAGCCTTTGTGCAGAAATCGTGCCTTTCTCTAAACACAAAATTAGTGCAAACGCGCGATGTTACGGTCGTGTAAATCAGCTCCATGCGCCAAGCCTGTTGTCTTATATTCTCATTTAGTATTCTAATTTCTTTATGCATCTTTTAGCATTTCAAAAATGAGTGATCAGGATCTACTTGAGCAAATTAAAATTGGAAAGTCAAATCTGGCCAAAGCTATAATGACAGGAGACAAAGATCTGATTGAAAAGGTGGGTTTCTTAAGTTAACAAATGTGTTTGATAAGGTTTAACCATTGTAACAAACTATGTGATGTCGATGAAGTTTTATCTCTGCTATATTCTAGATGCATGAGGCAGCACGCCTAGGTTTTCCTTTATTTTTTCTGCCAAATAATATGTTATTCCAGTCTCTTTACTGCCTCTTTTTTTCTGTACTGTTTTTGATAGGAGTTGAACCAAGCTGTAAAATGAAAGATAGCTTGCATTCGTGTACTTAACACAAGCCAAACACAAATGACCGCAAAATGCGCGCTTGTGTTATACTTGCTCACTGAAACACGGTGCGTGCCTATAAAAGGCCCCTTAAAGCATTTTGTTGGCTGTAATTTTAAGTGATCCTGTTAAAGTAACGGTGTAGATGCAAAGATTCTAGAGGTTGCACCTTTTTTAAATCTTCAACAACTACAGGGGTAGCGCGGTGCGAGGTGGCAATATTCGAACTCCACTTGATAGATTTAAACTGATTTAATGAAAGATCAAAGTTTACAGGTCTAGATCACAATCGGTAGCGTTTGACATGAAAATAGCGAAGACCAAAGTTGATTCTGGTGGCGATGATAGTAGGTGAAGTAGTAAAGTAGGTTCGAACTGAAATACGATAATTAAAAATATAATCTAACTTAGATAAAGCTAAAGATACGACTAACAAAAATAGAACAACGATAAAAAAAACTAGCGAGCTCATAACGTGAATAAACAGACGTGCTTATTGATACTTAAAAACTAATAGACTAAGATGATAAGCTCGTGTAATAAACACAATATCACGCGAAGATATAAACAACAATCTTGTGCTGAACAGAGTGACTAAACGAACGTAAAGCAGTGACAATTTGGTAAAAGCAACAGACAATTGGTTGACAAGATTGCTTGACAATAATACTAGTAATGATAAAACTCGAGAAATGATCCTTTGCAAACTTATAAAAATGACTAAATGAAAGCTTCTTCTCGTGAAAGAGAAAAGACTAATAATTTGCGACTTAATTAACAACAAAGTAGAAAGACTTGCGTACTTTGGTTGACGACTCGCACCAAAAGATAGCGGTAACGTGGATCCTTCTGATCTTAGCAAAGTAGCGGTGTAGCTTCTACTAACTTCTCTGACTAACTAACGTTGCGCGTCGTCCTTTATCGGCTATGATACGCGAAAAAACTGGGGCGTTGTAAAAGATGTAGCGCCCACAACAAAACCTATTTCCTAGCAGAAAAATTTAGAACTATGATTTAACTTATCAGGAAATCACGATTCTACTGAAACCTTATTTTAGATCACGTATATGACTTGAATAATGACTAAATATAGTTGAGAGGAAGTTTGTGGGAAATTAATAAAACAAGCAGCGTTTCAAAACTAACAAACGGTCATGAAACATAAAATCTCCACAGATAATTCCTTGTAACTGCGATCCTTATTCAATTAGGTGGAATAAATAACCTTCAATACAATCTCAGTGTACCTTAACAATAATTTTTATACAAGTTAAGTAATAAACATTTCTTATGTTGTGGTAACCTCTAGCTGTTTGATTCTTCCTTTTCTTTCCTCACAAAGCGTCTGCTGTTGTGTGCTTGCCTCCTTGCCTTAAGAAACTCTTTTAATTCATCTAAAAATCGCTATACATAAAACGTAATAAGTTGAAGCCTTCCCCGGAGCATACCTTTTTAACCTCAACCTCAAGTTTTTCTTTTTTCAAATTAATAAAGATAATACGGAATCGGCGTTTATTTGTTTATATATTGTTTTCTTGTTGTTGCTCTTGTTGTTTCTTTTTTTTTTTTTTGGGGGGGGGGGGGTTAAATTGTATGTAAAAACCAAGATGGCCACCACATTTAAGCAACACTTTAAAATTCATAATTAATTAATTTATCCACCCTGAGAGCTCTGGACCCAAAAGATTGCAGGATAGTGGACCAGAAGTAGATCAACATTTTGCTTACTACTTCGAATTGCAATAGTCTAAGTCAACTCTTTTCTTGATATGTAAGTATGTTAAAAAGACGAAGTGTATCCTCTCATCTCGTTTATATTGCAAATATGTACATGTAGGGTTGTAATTTATTGATATAGGAATATTAATTCTCTTATTTTAATGGGATGTTATAGCACTGACATTGTTTTCCCTTTTTCTAAATAAAAAATGCAGTCATTGTTGATGATGTTGCTCAGGTTGAAACAAAACAAAACAACCATTTCTTGTATATAGTATTTCTATTGACGTTTCATATTCAAATTGTAACTCAAACAACTTCTGCATCTCGGTTACAGCGGAGATGTGAACTAGAGAATACTCGAAATGCCTGGGCAAGATTTTGTAAAGAACACGACGACAATGAAGTGGAAATAGATGTCGAAGATTATGAAAGTCGGAGTCCTTCAAGAGACAGTGAATACTCTGAGAGCAGAGGTTGGACTCAGAAGAGCAGTGAAGATGACGAAGATGAAGAAGACAGTAAAAAAGATGGCGTAAAAAAGTTCAAAGGTTCGACAGCTAAGAATGTCCAGAAGAAAAGACCACGACGCAGGTGCCCTTTAAAGGGTTGTAAAGCAGACGTCATAGACATCCCTCGACACTTAAGGGAGGTTCATGACTGGAGCAAGGAGATGGCAAGAAAAGCAACATCGAGCTATGGGATGAGAAAAAGTTTTGAGCCGAAACCTGTAAAGAATAACAAGTCAGAATCAAGTGAGGGCAAGAAGATATACACTGACTATCACCGTCATCGAGCCTGCCCAATTCAAGGGTGTAAATCAGTGGTGAAGCGCTTATCTAATCATATACGTCAAGTTCATCGGGACATCCCAGTAGGGTCACCATTTTACAAAAAGATTTTGAGAGAAGCTCGCTCAGTCAAAACCTGGAAACCGTCTGAACAAGTTAAACGTTTTCGTACAGAAGAGGAAACAAAGATAAAAAAATGTTCTCTCGCCGAGTCAGAAGATGAAGTGGAGGTGCAGACGAACAACACGGAACCTTCTGAAGAAGAGCAAGCCATTATGGAATCGGCAGAAGAAGCTTATTCTTCAAACGTAGAAGATGAGATAAATGTAGTATCCTCCTTCCGCAGCTGGTTGCAGTCAGCAGATGGCGGTAGAAAGGATAAGAAATTATCAAAGCAACATGCCTCGCAATTGTTCCGTATATTGCAGATAATTGATCCTTCGCTGCAGTTTGAGTCGTTGTTCAACAAAACCCTTGTTCGCGACACTTTTTTGAAGCAAGCAGAAGCAAAGTATACAGCCGATACCGTCAAAGCCTATCTCCTCAGTTTAAGGCATTTCTGTTCGTACGTGGTTGCCGAGAAACCTGAAAGTGTGGCTGTTGATCTTGCCCTTGTGCAACAAATTCAAGAGAAAGCACGTCTTTGGTCCATGTCGTATAGGAAGGATAGTAAACGGCGGTATCTTGAGAAGATGGACAATGACCTTAGCAATTTAGTGACCCCTGAAATGGTCAACGAATATGAACGCAGTGAGGCAGCACGGAGCGCTGTTAACCTTTTGGAACAACTAAGTGGAGCGCATTCGTTACAAGTTAACCAGTCCATGTACACTCTCGTCAGAGATTTTATTCTCCTTGAAATCACTATTGCCAATGCACACCGTTCTGGTGTGTTGGCAAATATGACACTGGAAGAATATAAGGCGGCAAAGAGAGTGGATGATAGCATGGTCATAAGCGTCAAGGACCACAAAACGGCGGATACTCACGGCCCGGCACGCGTGGTGTTGTCATTATCACTGTTCTCGTATTTAAGATTGTACGTCAGTGAAATGCGAAGCCAGATGGAAGATTCCACAAGTGAAGAGTATGGAAGTAACAAAAGAAGTGTGTTCCTGTCTTGGAATGGTTCTAAATTAGAGTCCGGCCAGATATCCACTGCCATTAACGCAGCGTGGAGGAAGGGAGGAATGGAAGGGCACGTGACATCAACTATTTTTCGCAAGTCAGCAGTCACCAAAGTGCACACACGACATAAAGGAATGAAATCAGATCTGGCCGACCTCATGGCGCATAAAGAAGGGACAGCTGAGAGATTTTACCGACTTAAAAAGAAAGAGGAAGCGTGCGTACAAGCGGCAAGCAGCCTTCCCACCATTATGAGATCGGCTGAACCGAAAAAAGGCGTAGAAGATACCCTACCAACCGCTACGACTTCTCACGATGTCCCTTTAGAAGCCGATGACAGAAACAACAAGGAGCGCATGCTGTGGGACGAGGAACAGGTGGCTACTTTAAAAGATGTATTTTTCACAGAAATTGAAAGTAAATCAATTACCATGGCAGAGGTGAGGGAAAAGATTCAAGAGCATCCCGTCCTCCGTCTTCTTCACCCAAGAAAGGTCTATGACAAGATTCGAAGTGAGTGGCGCTTTAATGACAAAAGCAACTCCCAACCTTCAGATATTGATGACGACAAACCTTCAGCTGAACAGCCCCCAAAAAGTCCTGAACTGCCCAAAGAAAGTGACTCTTTAGCCGACAAGATGTCCCGCTTCTTTTCCAATGAAGAGAGCAGTGCATCGATGGTACCTCCTTCAAATTCAAGCTATGTGTCGAGGAACATCTTTAGTGATGATCACAGGAAGTACCTACTTAAGGTATGTGGTGGCATGGTAAAATCAGGGGTAATATCCCAAACTGCCGTCAAAGATATGCTTGGCAAAGAGGAGGAGGGGAAAGCGATGTTACACGAGTTCAAATTGAAGCAAATAATCAATCGTTTGAAATACGAGAGAAGGTTGAATCAGAAGAAATGAACAATTTGCCAAGCAACGCTTTTTGTCAGCTAAATTGTAAGGCTGGCATGAAAACCGTAGATAGTGACGACGCTGGTAGGTTAGTTTGTATTCTAAAGAGAAAACAATCTATTTTTAATGTAGATTAACTTTCACGCCGTTACATAAAAAACAAGTTACATTAAACTTATTAATTAGCATGAAAACTGCAGAGAGTGACTCTGCTTAAAGGTTAGTTTATATTTCTAAAGGGAAAACAAAGTATGTTTAAAATTGACTTTTTTTCACGCCGTTACACGAGAAACAGGTTACGTTAAAGTTGTGAATTAGCATGAAGACTGCAGAGAGTGACTCTGCTTATAGGTTAGTTTGTATTTGTAAAAAGAAAAAAAAAATACATTCAATATAGATCGACTATCTCGCCGTTACATGAGAAACAGGTTACGTTTAAGATATTATATTACCATGAAAACTGCAGAGAGTGACTCTGCCTATAGATTAGTTTGTTTGTATTTCTAAAGAGAAAACAAACTACGTTAAATGTAGATCAACTATCTCGCCGTTAAATGAGAAACAAGTTACGTTTAAGTTATTAATAAGCATGAAAACTGCAGAGAGTGACTCTGCTTGTAGGTTAGTTTTATCTCTAAAGAGAAAGCAAAGTACGGTCAATGTTACACGAGAAACAGGTTACGTTAAACGAGAAACAGGTTACGTTACAGTTGTGAATTAGCATGAAGACTGCAGAGAGTGACTCTGCTTAAAGGTTAGTTTGTATTTGTAAAAATAAAAAAAAATACGTTAAATATAGATCAACTATCTCGCCGTTATATGAGAAACAGGTTACGTTAAAGTTATTAATTAGCATGAAAACTGCAGAGAGTGACTCTGCCCATAGGTTAAATTTTATTTGTAAAGAGAAAACAAATTACGTTCAATGTGGATTAACTTCTCTGCCGTCACATGAGAAACAGGTTACGTTAAAGTTGTTAATTAGCATGAAAACTGCAGAGAGTGACTCTGCTTATAGGTTAGTTTTATCTCTAAAGAGAAAGCAAAGTACGTTCAATGTAGATTGACTTTTTCGCCGTTACATGAGAAACAGGTTACGTTTGAAGGAACCCTCCACTGTTTTTGCAAGTATCGCTTAAAATGTTCCAAATATGCTGATAAATGGATTCTATATTAAAAAAATGCCTTACCTAACGATAAAATTAACTATTTTTCACGCCGTTACACGAGAAACAGGTTACGTTAAAGTTGTGAATCAGCATGAAGATTGCAGAGAGTGACTCTGCTTGTAGGCTTGTTTGTATTTCTAAATAAACAAAAAACTATGTTTGATTTAGATTTCATTTCTTCAGTTTTATACGAGACACAAAAACTGGAGACAGGGACGAAAGTGCCCTATGGTACGTTACATAAGTGCCCTAAGGTGACGAAAGTGCCCTATGGTATGTTGCATAAGTGCCCTAACGTGACAAAAGTGCCCTTAGGTACGTGACAAAAGTGCCCTAACGTGACATAAGTGCCCGAATTTACGTTGCAAAAGTGCCCTTTAATCTCTCTCTCTCTCTCTCTCTCTCTCTCTCTCTCTCTCTCTCTCTCTCTCTCTCTCTCTCTCTCTCTCTCTCTCAAATCACTTTTGTTGCCAGCAAAAATTTTTTTCGAAATGAATTTGTGGTAGTAAATGTGTCATTAGTAAATTGGTTGACTCGCGACATAAAAACCGTTTGTAATTGACTTTAATCCTTCACGAAAGTAACTCAGAAAGTTAAAACTGTGAGGTGTTTGTAGACAATTGAATTAATCGAAGTAATTTTTATTCATTTTATATTTGCATCCTCTCAAAAAATTTATTCGTTGTAAAACGGTGAGTGAAATTTTCAGTCCTACTACAAATACGCTTTCGGTAAGTCGTTGCGAGTCCGTTCAATTTGGTAATTTGTCATTTTTTTTCCTTATTTTTATTTTTCAAAAGAGTACATGCGCTTTTTTTCTTACTTGCTTTGTAATTGGAAGGTGTCAGATTGTGACACATACGAGTTAAAGAAAGTTTTTGTTTGGAAGCCTTTTAAATCACCGTTATCTTTACACAAATAAAATATTTCAGTGAGGCCCCTCTCTTGAATTTGCACAATCTCTGTTTTTAACTATCATTTACTCGCTCAAAAATTGTTCAGTTTGGGGAGAATCTTGCCGTAATTAAAGCCTTGAATCATTCGGGTTCTTTTCGCAAGCATTTATTTAAAACTTGCAGGAAGTAGTCGAAGTATACCGACCTTCAGACATCAACTTCCTGATCGAGATGTCGATTCGTCTTGTGAATGATCGGCAAGATGTCTTAAAGCTGAAAAGGAACCACCGTCCGTTATGACTGCCATCAATAAGTTCACAAACATTCTCACATTACATGAATCCACCCATCAAAAAGTGGTTTTGTTTCCGCTTTAAACGTCACGTGATATCTAAAGAATGTAATAGGGAGAGGGAACGATTGCGTGACTAACGACTGGACAAGATCCTGAGCATCACGCGATCATGCAAGTGCCTTTTTTTCGCCTCTTACACGAACAAACAAACGATTTGTAATGGTAAAAGGAGCGATTGGAGTCCAATTCGGTCTAAAACCATCCGAATGATTAGAAAAATCGGACGTCCGCGAAGCGTAGACAGTCCAAGTATAAACAATTTGAATTGGTACAATAGAGGTTCAATTTGATCGCTGATGGTGTCCTAGTTTATGGTCGACTTCGCTTGACTATCTTATCGTAAAATGTATAGGTACACTTCCCTTTAGGCGACTTGGAATATTTGTTCCGATAGCCGACAAAAAATGACAGAAAAAGAGCGACATTTTGCGACAGCGACTATCCATTTTTAATTTCGACGAAGTGACGTTTTTTTGCTTTGATTTTTTTGACAGAGGCATCGTAACCAGGACAGCGTGACTCCTTTGTGATCTGTCCAGCCTCACTATTTTGCCAATAAACCACCCACAAGTCAATGAAACATTTAATGTGTTTCATAGCCAACCTTCAACAGTCAGTCTCTTGTTACCTATTGTCATGTTATGGGTCTGTTACGGTGCGTCATACAAGTGCTTGCGCGCCAATTGCAAATAATCGTTATGCCAGGTGCCTCTTGCATTGTCTTTGTTGTTGGCGTGAAATGGAGAAAGATAGGAAGAAATCCCACCGCATTTTGAAGAAGAATAAAAAGGGATAAAACGAATCACTATTGGAAAGACAAGAAACGTAATCTGGGTAATACTTGCAGATAATTCCCAGGGCGCTTTAAATGATGGTTTTTGTTACTCCTGCCATTGCTTGCGAATGGCAGGAGTCGCGTAGGCCCGTCACCACTTTTTAACTTCTTTTTTTTTAGCTATAATTTTTTACTAACCTCAATAACACTGATGGAGAAATGACGCCTTATTCAAAACTAACTGGCTTAATGAGCAATATGTAAGGAAAGTATTGAAAAGGTAATCTGGTAAGAGCTATTAAAATTCTGAAGAAAAAGATTTAAAATCGCTCGCGAGTGGCAGGAGTCGCGCAGGCCCGTCAACAGCACTTGGCAGCATTACTTGGTCAGTTGAGTGCCATACGACAGTAGCAGGACGCTAGAATCGGCCCCTGCCTGAGCTCCTTATTCAAATGATGGTATGACATTTATCTGAAGAGAATTGTGTTTTTCATGACTATGTGTAAAGATAAGTACTCGAGTGAGGGGAGCTAAGAATGCTAAGCCACCGATCGACAGTGAAACACAAATACCAAGCCTTGAAATGATCTGTGTAATTTTTACTGCTACTCAAGCTAATAGAAGCTCATTTGTGGTTGATCTTATGTCAAAAAGAAAACACTTACAGGCGTTAGCACATGTCAGAAATTATTGTATTGCCAAATTTTTCAAGAGGATTCCCTAAAGAAAGAAATGCAAAGTCTGAGGCGGAAAACAGACCTTAGAGAGGCTTGTATGACTAGAGTTCCGCTTGAACCTACTGAGTGTTTTGTCACAGTAAAGGTTCGGCATGTTACCATGGGAAAACAAGAAAGAACCGAAGCATGATCTACGTAATTGTTTCAGACAAAACACCCTCTTTGGCTGATGTGAAATTCAGTTCAGAGGTTTTGGATGGTCTGATAGCGTAAACGATGACACCCTGGAGGATATGTTTCCCGTGCTGGAACAAAATGAAGAATCCTCAAAACCTGCACTAGCAAGTAGTTACACAAATACTATGGGAAATGATAATTTGTATGTGCAAGCTGTTTAGCTGTCAGTGTATCCCCACCTAACCTTTTCTCGCAAGCTACCATGACAGCTGCCATGTACTTAGGTTAAAAGTCGTGGTTAGACCAAGCGTTATCCGTATCTTGGGATTTACTTTCAATGCCAGCCTCTCTTCAAGCTCTGGTCAATAATACCGACAAATTCTTTCTTCGTTGCAGGTCTATTTCTGAGCATGTGTCCAGCCAACTGATGGTAGATGATGAGTAAGTATGAGAAACTTACTCGCGATTGATTCAAGAATTTATTAATTGAAAATAATTCCATTCGTCAGAAATAATGTTAAATTTGTATTCAAAAGTACACTTTTTGTTATTAATTAACTCATTTGGGCATATTTTGAGAATCGGCCAAGCGAGAAAACCATTCCGTGATAACATCTAAATTATTGGTTTAAAGGTCAAAGCATTTCATTTCTTTCATTAGGGCCCCAGATGAAACAGTAGTACAAAGTAAATTTGAAACCAAAGTAGTGGAAAGCAGAACAAGTTCAGAGGTTGGTTACTGAACTGGTGTAGCAAGGCATGAAAACTAAAGAATTTGGAATCAACCATTCATAGAAACACATCTTAAAGCCTTTATTTAAGAGGTGCCCTGGTCTAAGGCTAAGCACACTTGGCTTGGGCATCGAGAAGAGGGAAACTAGGGAGAGAGGGAAATCAGTGTACTGGGAATAGTCTACTTATTATAGTAGGGTTTGGGAGGATGATGTCTTGAGACTTTGCCCTCTGCCCCTGACCGTCATATTTGCCTGCACTGACTAGCTGCCTGGCTTCTATAATCCTCTATTCTAGGACGTAAACTGCCTTATACGGAGTTGAAAATGTTTTGATGAATGTATCAATTAAGAAGAGTTGAACTTAGTTGCTAAATTTATAACGGAACAGTTACCATAAATCGTCGAATTCGCCTCTGATCAGCCAAAGTTTCAAATAAGTACTCCATGTAAAGTGGTACAAAATTTATGACAAGTTAACAAAATAAAACAGCTCGCCTCAAATATCGATCAAATACACACACAGATGAGCATTTTATTACTAATAAAAAGAAGTTGTTGCGTTGTTACTAGTGTTTTAACATTTGTTATTTTTTCTACGGTGTACAACAGCAATACATTCACAAGGTGATGAACTGGCTTTAGAGGAGATAAATAATCCTACTGACCAAGGTATAATACATTGACGGCTACTTCTTTCGCAAGCGTTAAGTTTCAAGGAAGGCATTTTTGGACAAAAAATTTTTGACTGCTGAGACAATCATCAATGCAAGTCTCGTAATTTAACTGAGCTGTTAATTTGGGTGTATGGGCGTGTGTGTGTTTGTGCGTGTGGATGAAATAACTGGACTGTAAATATTACAGTGTTTTCTGTTGCATTAAATTCTCTTCCTTCTTCACTTTATTGGCAGGCGAACGACCACAGCGTGTCACTGTTTATCGAAGCAGCGTCAAAAAAGATCTAATTAAAATATTTAGCAACCCGAGAATTTTTAGCTACAGTTTTGATGCGTTTGTTATAGATGTAAGGAGCGAACCTGAGGCCGGACGGGGTAAAGAAGTTCTTCTCGATGTCATGACGAGTTTCCGGCAAGAATGTTTTACAGCTCTGACGAATGGAAGTAATGAAAAAATACCATACATAAGGTATGACCTCCAAAAGCCTGAATGGAAGGCCATCGCACGAGTCCTTGTTTATGGGTAGTAAAAGATGAAGTATTTTTCTCTTCAACATTCAAATCTATCTGCTGCATTGTGCTTGTTTGGGGAGAAGAGTATAACTCTAGAGTTTCTTCTGAAGTCGTTTCGGGAATGTATCACGGCAGAGGATAGGGAGGTGTTGAGTATGTGTCTAAGAGATAACTTTGACTCCCAAGATCATGATGGTAATGATGATGATGATCATGTGCCGGAGTTTCTCTTCACATGCAAATGTTTTCGAAAGCCCGACAAAGACAACATCAGATCCATCATCAGCGAGCTTGCTCATCAAGAGCTCATCCAGAAACCGAGATATGTGTTACATTGCTGGGCTCCTATACTGGATGTGCAACGATGTGAACACAGCTTCTAAACACTCGAGGGGCTTGATCAACTCTACGAAACTAAACGACCAACAGCGAAAAAGATAATGAAACTGTTCCGAGGAAAGCCATCAACCGGTGGTGAACGTCAGAGTCTTGACTATTTGAAGAAATTTGTCAATTCCTTGGAGGGGAAGGCGCTTTCTATATGTTTCTACGCTTTTGCACATGGAGTGATGTGATCACCTGTGACTCCACAAGAATTTGTTTCTCTTCATTTGAAGGGCTCCAGAGACACCCTGTGGCTCGTACATGTACTCCCATCCTGGAGCTTCCTACGTTATACGAATCTTTCCCAGCTCTTGCCGAAGAGTTTACAAATATCACGACGGAAAGCCAAGCGTCGTCATTTGACAAGATTTAATAACGTTTCCCCTATCTTTGTACCAAGGGTTCAATATTTTTCTATAGCTGATATGGTAGAAAAACGTTGCATCATGAACCACGCGAATAACTAGTAAAGACTTATTGCAGATAATTCATTGTTTTGAAAGAAAAAAATGTTCAAGGAAAGGGAAGATTGGAAACTTTGTTTGATGTTTTTGTTACAGTTCAAATAAGCTGATAGTATATGCCATCAGTTTCTTGACTGTTACATGTTAACAAATGTTGCACATGGATTGTATGAAATTATTAGAACCTAACAAAAGGAATTGTTCATCTTCGTCATAGAAGACATCACAAAGTGTCCTTATTGATGGAATTCCACCAAACACACATATTACACCAGATAAGAAGTGTATGAAAGTGTCTAAAATATTCAGTTAACAAGAAGTACTCTGAAACAAGTGGGTTCAATTCTGGACATAAGTGAAAAGAGGGTGGGGGGGAAGGGGTTAGCACCCCAGAAGGGTTATGCATGTCCCAGGTCGGCTTCAATTTATCATAGCCATCTATGTGCCACAAATGATTGGGCTCCCTGGTTATGCATTGCCTCCTTTTTAGCCTACGCTTTGCTCTTAACTCAACCTCCTCAGGATCACGGATATTCAATAACTCCCGAACGTTTTCTTTACCAACAACAAGCCGGTGGTCGTTGACTAATCTTGAGTCATTTACCAGTATCAGATGCTACAACCGCTTGCTCTGAGGTGTTCTTCCACAGCTTGAACAACCTGGCGTTTCTTGTTTGTCCGAGTCCTTTGGCTTTTAAAATCCTTTTTAACTGTCTGAGGCTTAAGCTGATGCCATGACTGAATACAGAAAACAACAAGATCTCTGTATACTCCAGCCCAAGATGATAATAGCTTTGAATTAAGTCATGACGTTAAGTGGGTATTCTTGCAATGTAGGAAAGTAGTTTGAAAGTCGGACACCATCGCATATGGACGTTTTCAAAGCAAATGTCAGAATCAGAAGCACGGCGGAAGTGCTGATCATTTTGGCGTCCCCCTACAGAGAAAAATTTCTCGTTTTAACAACGATATCAATCCGCAGTATTCGCCAAGTCCACAGCAGTAACTAGATTGGGGTCAGCCACCCTCCACAGAAAGTCGGAAAAAAAGCCGGGAGAGAAATCAGGAAAAAACTCGGGGAAAAGAGTCGGGAAAAAATTCGGGAAAAAATTTGAGAAGAAAGTCGAGAAAAAAGTCGTGAAAAAAGTAGAGGAAAAAGTCGGGAAAAAATTGAAAAAATTGTCCAGAAAAAGATCGAGAAAAAAGTCAGGAAAAATGTCGAGAAAAAAGTCGAGAAAAAATCGGGAAAAAAAAATGGAACGCGTGAAAAATCTAAGGGGATATTCAAGATTAAAAGTGTGATTTAATGGCACTAAGTGGGCTCCGTATTTGTTTACTTATTTCGATGGAGCTCTGCGCTTATTCGAGAAGAGCGCTTGTTTGACATAACGACCTGAGCGGTGGGCACTAATTGGAGGAGGGCGCTTACAGGAGTGTGGGCACTAGTTGGGGAGGGCGCTTATGGGAGCGTGGGCGCTTATTCGAGGAAATATGGTACTTGGTTTCCTTTATTAACGATATTGCAACATCGATTGAGCAACTAGGAAATAATTATATAAACAGTCATTAAGAAATAACTCATGGACTTTCCGATCGTCACAGTAAGAGCAGAAATTACGGAATCTTTCAAAAATATGGTATGCAATAAATATCAGCCAGTTCCTCTGGTTTTTTTTTTCTTGACAGGCTGTACGGGATGTTTCGTCAATTTGTAATCGGTCTGATACACCGTTCATGTACCGTTGACCAGATCAAAGTATTCTCTTCATTTCAGTATAAATACACTATTTACTTCCCTCACTTAATGGATTTTTTCTCCTTCTCGTTTCATGAAATACATGTCAGACATGATTCATAAAACGGTTTTTCAGTACATCACAATCCAAAAATGAAAAATGGTGGATTTTGGAGATTACAAAAATTTCTTACGACCCCCTCCCCCTCTAGTTTGTAAATTGATGCAGCTGACTAAGGCTTTTCTGACAGGAAACCATTCTGAGGATAGAAGCCGGGAAGTAAGGACAGGACATCGGAAATCTGAAGATATTATTAAGAGATCTATGAGAAATAGAGGCCTCGTGGTCAGTTGGGGGGGGGGGGGAAGGGTGGGTAACTTTCCATGGACTGTCCTCCCATCAATACAGTAATCCTCTTCTATTTGATCAATTGGAGCATGTAAATTCAATTCAGCAGTTGTATAAACAGAGCGGGCCTGAAGCAGCCAGTCACAACAGTGTGGATGAAACCTAATGATCTAGTTGGTTCGTGGTGATGACCTTTACTGACATCACAGCACTCACAGGGGTTTCGTTTTTTCTAATTTAATATAAATTAGTTTAGTTCACCATGGACAGTTGCAAAACTGAGCACTTGAAAACAGGGCTTATCCCTGAAAAATCAGCATTAATGACTCAATATATAAAAATCACGAGATAGAGTTCGTATCTTACAATGTGCACAGTGTACAGCCACAATAGCACTATAACTTAACTGTCACTCGCTTGACAGTTTTGAGAGAACAACCAATACAATACTGAGTTAAATTATTTTACATTTCAGAGTCAAGGAAATACTTGTCAAACACAGTCTCTCTTCTTTTGCCACACTCAACAGAGTTTTAAAAGCTTTGACGACGAAATGTCAACCACATTGCACTATTTACATTAATCTCAAATGGAATGTTTGGAAATTAAGGCAATCAGAAGCCTGTTCTGTATTAACAAATCAGCTAAATTTGCTCACAGCATGGCGAACGCCATGAAAATAATAATACCGATCCTAAATCACGAAATTTATCTTCACGTTTTTGGCTTTTAGTGAAGACTTCCATCAAACATTGAGGTTTTGCTCTTTGCCACATTAAAATATTTAATATTTTATGGAGATTGGCTGCATTCATGACTTCTCTTTTTTAATCAATAGAAATGAGAGAATTATCTGCACAGTCGACCTGATGAAGTAATCAATTATCTGGGCAGGAAAAAACCAACCAAAGTAAATTAAAAAAGAAAAATGACAAAAATACCTCAGAGTCTCTAACTAAGTAACATGAAAATTTAAGTTTTGAAACTCAAAGCTGTAAATCAAAACTACAACCAACATAAGGGAACATCGTAAAATAGCCTCAAATCAAAATATATCCAAATCAACGATCGATTTCAAGGACAATACACTCTGACTCCAGAGAAACATCCTACATGTTCTCACCGATATTGTGGAAGGGAGTCCCCATTTTGGTGAGGGTACCAATTTACCTAAGCTAAGTGATTCTAAAATATTTATTTCCTCATTTTTTATCCAACCGTTGATTGTTTGTTTATTTGATCACAACAATGAAGTCTCTCACGATTAGTCAGAAACCTACCAGACCAACCAATCATCTTCAAATGTGCCTTGTCTAGTCAGGTTTCCCAAACTTGTTTTCAAATTTCAATACAGTCAATACAATTTAGGTATTGACTTCTCTAACTGAAAAGATCTGAAAGAATTCTCTCAATGGATGGACTGGTCTGGCCAGCCAGTTCTGACCAATGGTAAGTTTCACTATTTACAGGCGGTCTACTGAGCCAGTCCTGGTCAGCTATGTTTCCAGGCAGGACCGAGGTTCCTCCTCGTCACCTAAGTCGGTAACTGACCCAGGATCTGGTTCTTGCTCTGATCCATGGACGAAGCTCCAACTTTTTCTCCAGTATTCATCTGTTGGCCATTCTTCTTCAGGTTTGACATTCCCTTTGCGATCCTGCATGTGATAAATCACAATCCAACACTCAACATCATCTTGTTAAACAACATACAGCTGAACTCACACGCATTTACCCTGGTTACTTTTTATATGAAGAGAAATTAGGCCAAGAGTATTTTTGACGGAGTTGTTTTAAAACAACTTTTATATTGAGGAACGTTCCTTGTAGCCTTACATCACAAGGCTCACTAAAATTTAGATATCATCCAATTATATCCATGGTGGGGCCCATACTGATTACTTTGTTCGAGAAATAAACTTAAGTGTTCAAGAAATACACATTACATCATATGATGAACAAGAGATCATTCAGTGACTACCTTTCATACAGTCCTACAGGTACATGTACCTGACAAGCCCATGCAGATAATACAAGGTGAGAATACCGCAAAAAGAAACAAACTGAAAAAATGTCTTATTTTTCATCGTAAACAGTCTTTTCAGTTCTGCATTCTTATTACTTAGCGGGCTAACTGACAAAGTGATTTCAAAACACCGAGAAACTAATGCAAGGTGCTCTAGACTCGCCAGTTCTTCCATAAACACAGCACGAAATAAATGCAAACAACAAAGCGACAGCGATGTAAACAGCGAAATGAAAGTGCAACTGCACTCCGCGGTATTTACAAAAGTCGCATAAAAAAAATTCAAAGCAATTCAAATTCATTTATAAAACTGATTTGAACTGACTGGTGGTGACTCTTCATGAAACAAACTTTATTCTTGTTCTATAAAAACAATCGAACTATCGCATGCGACTGGTGATCCTTCGACGATGAATAGATCCAAATTCAATCCAGACAATTCACGAATACACAGCTGGCAGAATTACAACTTCTTCAATTTCCTCTGCGGATTAAAACAAGAACCGTAAAACTACGAAGCAATACATAGCAAAAACTCGACAAGAAAACAAATTGTTTGCGAGTCGGCTTGTTGCGACAAAGTACAAAAGAATGTTATGAAAGCATGATTAAAACGGAACGAAATTGAGCTGCGAATTACCCTTTATCGTGGAACAACTTTCACCTTACTGAAGGTGTCGTAATAAGACTGAAGCTGCTCTTGACACTTCTCAACATTCAACGGTGCTAAGAAATATTTAAAAAAAAACAGAATTTAACTTTTATTGAAGGGATGAATATGCACACGATTCCAAGTTTCTAACACCACACGAACTCAAGTACAGTTTCCTTGGCATGAAAGGACTACCGTATTATTCGATTAAACGCCGCCCTCAGATAAACGCCGCATTTAGAGAAGAATTATTAATAAACACCGCCCTCGAATACACTCCGCATTATGATGTGGCGTTTATTCGAATAATTGACTAAAAAAGCACACAGTAATCGAAGCATTGATCGTAGTTGGAAATTTTGAGTGAACCAGACACAAATCCTTTTGAATGGAACAGTTCTGATGTCGAGGAAGCATATCCGACATTAGATCTCTATTCACTATGTATTATATATATGTTATTTGCCGGCTGGGAGGTCCGTATGGTGAAAAACTGTGACCGAGGTCTTGAAAATACTGCCCGAGGCCGTAGGCCGAGGGCAGCATTTTCAAGACCGAGGTCACAGTTTTTCACCATACGGACCGACCCTTAGCCGGTAAATAACATATTTATTGTTTTTAAACTAGACGAAATTCTTTCCGAAAGAACCCGAATGATTTATGGCCGTAAATACGGCAAGATCTTCCATAAACTGAACAATTTTTGAGTGGGTAAATGGTAGTTAAAATAGAGGTGATGCAAATTTAAGAGAGATGCCTCAGCGAAACATTTTCATTTCCGTAACGATAAAGGTGATTTAAAAGGCTTCCAAACAAACTTTGAAACATTATTTTTACAAGTATCTGTCACAATCTGACACCTGTCAATTAGAGAGCGCGCAAGAAAAAAAAAAGCGAAGGAACATTTGAAAACCAACAGAACTTGTTTGGCAAGGACTGTCACGACAATGTTTTCTTCAAAATCAGTTAATGATCTAACGGAAAGTATTATTCACTCTCATCGACGAGTCATTCATATACGAAGATTTACCTCTGTTCATTAAGTAAACGGCGAGGAAAGTAATTGCGAGTAAGTTCAATCTTTTTATTTTGAAGTTGTGAGAGTTTGCTCGTTTGTTTGCTGTAATGGCGTGTTTAACTCTGATCTTTCCTTCACAAAAACTAAATTCGAACGGCACACTCCAACGAGACACAAGGGAATGTAATGCGGCCTTTTCTCAAAAAATTCCTTCAATTTCTGTTGTGCAATTTAAGGTACAAATGTCCAAATTGAACGGTACTTTTTGTGAACGATTAAAATAATTGCAGAAGGTTTTTGGGCCGCTTGTCAACCAACGTAATGACACTATTGTTTATACAAATTCATTCTGAAACCAATATTTTTCTGTCAACCAAAGTGATTTGATAGAGAGAAAAGAGAGGATTCATAAGTTATTTATCGGCTTGAGGTAGTGACCGACGTGTTTGCTTAAAAATACTGCCCAGCCGGAAAACGAGGTATATTTATGAAAAATGACAACGAAAGTTGGGATGTACTCGGCGACTCACGAAAGCGTTACCGTGGCCCGTGGGCAGAGATAGGAAAATACTGACCGGGTAAAGAACCAATCAGATTGCAAGATTCGTTACCGTGCCCTCTAAAAAAACAATAAGTATTGTTATGTATTGCAGTAGTATTAACATGTAAGTAATGAAATAGAAAACGACATAAAAAATGACTTTTTAGACAAGCACTGGAACATGTTTCTGTTTTTCAAAACTGACACGGTCAGTTACTACACTATTGCTTGCAAGAAAGAGATTGGATTTTAAATGAACGCCGCCCTCGTGTAAACACCGCACTCGAATCGCACAAAATGTAATAGGCGACGCGGTGTTTAATCGAATAAATACGGTAAGATAATTTCCCCGCCGTCGCATCCCCCCTGCAAAAAACACACCCACACTCTGTTCTTTGATTCTTCACTCTGTCAGTAGTTCTTCTTAAATCGCAGGGAAGATTAAATTGCCAGCGTTTATTTCATCATGGATCTATAATGTTGGGAAATGAAACAGCCAAAGAAACAAAAAAAAAACTTCAGGAATTTTTATTTCATAAAATTTTGCGGAGTGCTGTTTCTTGAACAGAATGACAAATTGTTATAAGGAAAGGGAAAGGAAAGAAGTTTAACTATCTTGTGACGAGCGTAGGACAAAGGAAAACTTTTGAGTCCTCACCAGGAGCAGAACCTAATGAAAATCTCATATGAGCCCACTCACGGAATAAAAGAGAGAAGAGAAACGGAGTCGGAGAATTGAAATTCATTGGAAAGGAATAAAAGCCAAGATTTAGATCTCAACAAAGTTTTAAACCGGTCAGTAACAGCGAAGATTGGTGGAGAGGTGAACAAAGAAACTTTGGGTTCATCTTACTGCGCACAAGAGTCTGGACACGAAAACGATAATTAGGAGGGCAGGGGTAGGGGGGTGGTTGTGTGTTTAATCAACGATTTGTAATACCTACAACCTAAGACGAAAAACAAAAGATCTATGATTAAGTAAATACAATGAAGACGCAGAAAGTGAGCAATTTCTTATGAACACCCTATTAGAGTGAATTTGTGCATATCTCAGACTGTAAGTTTTTCTCCACAGTAATGCAATTGAAAAATAAAGAACGCGTATATTTATCAGTTTTCTGATATATATTTAATTTCACTGTTGATCTGCATATTCTCATCATCTGACAACGACATTTTATATCAATGAAAACAAGCAAGTAACAAGATCTCTTGGAAGACACAACCAAAGCTGTTACAAAAATGTACACATGCATTTTGTAGATGTAAACTCTTTACAGGGATAACCTCAGGAGTCTCTCTCTCAAGTACTATATATTTGTGTTTGAATCAAGAGTTATTATCATTATTATTTTTATAATTATTATAATTACTGTTATAATTCCATAGAACAATTTTAATAATAGTGTTAGAAGTATGTCATTTTGTAACTCCTTTAAGATTCATAAGTTCAAGATTCCTGTAAGTTAGCACAAGGAGGAGGAAAAATTCATACTTTATGGCTTCAATTTTGTCTGCAGGAAGTTCATTCCACTTTTCATTATTCTTAAAAGAATTGTTAAGGAGAGCAAGGGTGGACTTGATAATTCTCAAACACCAAGTCTTGTCTTGGGTTGCACTCAGAGTGGATTTCCGCAAAAGTTAACTAATAACCTCAAGTTCCATAGTCTTTCTGTAACAATAAATTGAGGGTCGTAACAAACCCTAAGATAATATTTGTTACCAAAAGCTAACACCCAAATATGCATAAAACCAAGATAAGCCACCTGTATTCTTTTTTTTTTTCCAAACTGCCCATTATTCATGTTTCACTCTGCTACCTGACTTAGACTTTGCTTTTGCCATCTGTCTGCTTCTATGTAGTCCAATAAGACCCCCTACATTTTCTTCTCTTTTGCCTTCATCAAATAACTGTGTATGCAAGTACATGTATGGACCTCAAAGGAAACACTTCATTCTAATTCCTGCGATGGTCTATGAATTAGCAAAGTTACAGTTTGCAGAATTTTAACTTTGATCCCAATTAAAACACAGGTTTATGAATAAAGAGATTTTAATGACCTGAATGCAAGTCAATTCATCTACTTGTTAATAATAAAATTTGAGACTAAAAATTTGCAAACTGAAAGATGAATGCAAAAGATACTGAAAGAAGTGCTCTTAGGTCCTACATGTCAGGTCTTACAAGTAGCTTTTGGTGACCTTTGGCTGTCCTGGGTACAGCCACAAATTTAGTCAGACCATGCTGGTCAGGTTTATTTGATCAGCCAATTAAATTAACTCAGTTTTTTCCTGTCACTAAGATAATCACTCCATGCTGTCTTCTTCCCGTAAATCATTGGAGCAAGATATTAACATTTATTTTGTTTGATAAAACAATAACATCATCAATAGAATCAAGGTATTAATAAAGAATTGCAATTATTTTATCATGTCTGAGAAAACAAAATAGTGTCAATGATATTATGATTGGTACATTACTGGAAGTTATTTATGATTAAGAAAACTAAACAGTTGTTACTCTTTTGGATAGAACTTAACCCTATGGCCCCAAAGAGTGACTAGCATCTAATTTCTCCACATAATATCACTCCCAAATCACTCATTAAGGTCACAAGGATAAAGGAAATGATTACCAGCTAAAGAGGCTCTTGATCATTCAACAAACTCTCTTGGTCTTCACCTTAGAGAATGTATAGAGAACAGTATGGAGAAAACAGAGACTAATATCAGGGTGTATAGGGTTCATGTTGGAGCAATTAACCCACTCAAAACAAAACAGACACACAAACAAATTAAATATCCAAGATTGGGAGCTTACAATGTTATCCACCTCAGTTCACTTCTTAACACATTATATAACTCACCCATACTGCCACAAATTATTCCTGCTTTCAGAAACTCAGATCCTGTTGCCTTTTTTGACAGTTATCTAATGGAAATCAAAATTATATTAACACGTCATTTAGCACACAAAAACATGCCTGACATTCCTCAAGATTTTACATTAATATAAACGAGCTTGCCAAATTTGGGTATCGATCACAAATTTTTCCTCAAATGTCTAGGTTCAAATTGTAAAATTACATGTAATCTGTGCTTATATAGTTTCTTTTAACACCAATCATCATCATTTCCAGGTAATTGGTACAAGTTGTACCTTCAAGTAATATTCACAAATTTACATTATCATGACATTTGATACCAAACAAGTCTTAAAAGTTAAAAAAACTAAATCAAACATAAAAAGCAAATGTACTGTAAATGCTTTCTCAAAAATCTTATGTCTAACTAAGAATTATTGACAGGAAATTGGACTGACCTCAGTTAAACATAAGTTTTGCTTTTAGTTCATTTTCAGTATGCTGTAAATCTCTCCTGAGTATTGAGTATTGTGGTGCTGAGCTTTTCAAAAATAAAGTTCACACTGGCTTTGCCCATGTTATTATAAATCATTCTAAAGAGCTGACAGAAGCACAATTAAAGCTACGACTGATGTTCTGTCTATCTTATAAACTGGTACTTTAAACTTTAATTTGCAACTTTATTCAACAAAGTAAAAACTCAAAGCTTATTGCAATGACATTTCAAATTTTGAAGCATAACCACCATAAGCTATTTAACAATGGAAAGTTATGAAATGCACCATTTGGCAAAAACTATTTCATCGCAGCTTGATCTACTTGTAAACCGATGGGGGTGGACAATTTAGAATGGACAATGTCTCTTTAAGTGAACAAAAGTAAAAAGGTTTGCGTTAATATTCTGTTTACTTAACAATGAAACCTCACTGTCACGAGTTGATTATTTCACCTCATTCTCAGTCCACTTAATTTACACATGATTTTTGTTCATTAGCTTGGATTGGTGCTAGTTTTTTGTTATTGCCCTGTCAAGCAAAATAGTTTATAACTAGGGCAGTAAGTGAAGCAAATCTTTTTGTATTTTTGATCCATGCACTGAGAGTTTAATCCAATAATGGTAACTTAATTTGGTATGTTTATGACCATTGCTTTGGAAGTCGTGGAAATACAAGTTTGATTGATCAGCTGGAGCGGTAGTAAATAGCTCACTTTAAAGGCTGTTCATCATACCTGCTTTGACTAATTCTCTCTATTTCAGCTGTTGCTATCAGCAAATCACTTCACCCTTGATTGACAAGCAAAATAACAGACTGATCAGAGAGTTGGAGGGCAATGTTGCTACCCTGTAAAAAGGGGAAAAATTAAGAGTTTTTATTCAACAAGAACAAAAAAAAAAAACAATTCGAAGATTACATTTTTATCTTTTTCGATGCACTGATTTACCTTTCAAATTCCAAGCAAGTCTTGTTACCATTAAAAGTCTGAAAGAGCACAGCAATTAGAGCTTTTCTGCGAGCGTGTTCTAGAGTGTGCTCAACAAAGTAGCTAGTGATCATTCCCATCACTCACTGGGATCTTTTCCGAGGGATCTGGGAAGAGGTGATGTTTTGCGTGACTTATGTGACTGGCAAAACAATTTCGCAAGTCACGCGACCCACTTGTCGGGGGGAAAAACGATCCTCCGCGGATTTATACCCCCCCCCCCAAAAAAAAAATGGTATCAATTAAAAAATATGATACAAACGCCGCTTAAAGGAAAGTTTGATGGGGAGGGGGGGGTTCATATTCGCTGGCAGATTTGGACGGGGGGGGGGGGTAGGACGTCCAAAATCCGCTGTAACACCGGTACGGATCTTGAGGCCAACGACATTGAATAGTAAAATCTCCTCGATCTCGACGACTTCGCGTCCATTGTAGTCATACGGCTACACCCTTTGGAAAGTGGTGTATAGAAATATCCGGTATATGTGTATTAATCTTGTAACTAACATCATTTGGGGCGCTGGCCACACAATACGTTCGTCCTTTCCTCTTGATTTCTCCTCTCTCCACCATACTTGCCGACGTGTCTTCACAGTTTTCTACGTTACCGCAATGTAACATGATCGTTTTGGCCGCGCGCTTAATGGGGACACTTTTTAGTCGCTAAATCGCACTTTCAATGCGCAAAAAAATGGTCAAGGAGAATTTGCTGGGCGCTAAGGTCGAATGTTTCTAATTTTTAAAAAAGCTATCAACCAGAAAATGCATTGGCACTTTAAAAGACTTAATATATGAGTATCAGGAGATAAAGTCAGTATCTCACAATGTGTACCGTGTACATGCAGCCACAATAGCACATGTCACCTAAGGAACAATTCCAGTTTCTCAAATAAGAATGATATAATATAACCATGACTTAGCTGTAACTCACTTGACAATTTTGAGAGTACAACCAATACTATACTATGTTAAATTATTTTACTTTTCAGAGTTATGGAAATACTTGTCAAACACAGTTTCCCTTCTTCCATCAAACTCAACTGACTCTTGAAAGCTCTGACGACTGAATGTCAACCACAATGCACTATTTACGTTAATATCAAATGGAATATTTAGAAATTTAGCCAGGCAGAAGCCTGTGACAAATTAACAAACAGCTAAATTCATTCACAGTGTATGTTGAATGCCATGAAAATAAGAAAAATATTGATCCTAAATCATGAAATTGATATTCACATCATTTTTTTGCTTTTAGTGAAGACTTCAATGTATAGTTGAAGTTTTGCTCTTTGCCACATTAAAATATCTATGATTTTATGAAGAATTGTTGCATTGAGGACTTCTTACATTTACATCAAAAGTAGGGACAGTCAGCCTAATGAATTAATTAATTGCCAAGGCAGCACATAACCATTAGCCTACTAAACTAAAAATGACAAAAAATACCACAGTCTCTAACTCAAAGACATGAAAACCAAATTTTGAAGCTCAAAGCTGTAAATCCACACTACAACCAACAATATTGGACATTGAAAAATAACCTAAAATATATCCAAATCCAACAATCAATTTCAAGAATGAGACACTCTGACTCCAGAGGAACATCCCACATGTTCTTAGCAATGTTGTGGGAGGGAGTTACCATGTTGGTGAGGGTACCAATTTACCTGAGCTAAGTGACTCTAAGAATATATTTCCTTATCTTTCATCCAACAGTTGATTGTTTGTTCATTTGATCACCACACTGAAGTCTCCCACCATTGGTCAGAAACCTACCAAACCAACCAATCATCTTGAAATGTGCTTTGTTTAATCAGGTTTCCTAACCTTGTTTTCAAATTTTGTTCAACACAATGACTACAACTTAGGTATTGACTTCTCTAACTGAGCAGATCTGAAGGAATTCTATCAATGGATGGACTGGTCTGGCCTGACAGTTCTGGCCAATGGTAAGTTTCCTTAGTTTCAGGCGGTCTACTGAGTCAGTCCCAGTCAGTTATGTTTCCAGGCAGGACCCAGGCTCCTCCTCATCACCTGAGTCAGTAACTGACCCAGGATCCTCCTCGTCACCTGAGTTGATAACTAACTCAGGATCCTCCCCGTCACTTGAGTCAGTACCTGACCCAAGATCCTCCTCGTCACCTGAGGTGGTAAATGACCCAGGCTCCTCCTCATCACCTGAGTTGATACCTGACCCAGGATCTGACTCTTCTTCTGATTCGCTCCAATGATCTCCCGAGTATTCATCTGTTGACCATTCTTCTTCAGGTTTGACATTCCCTTTGTGATCCTGTCATAAATCACAAACCAACAATCAACATCATCCTGTCAAACAACATACACCTGAACTCCAACTTGTTTACCCTGGTAACTTTTTATATGAAGAGAAATTATGCCATGAGTATGTTTGACTGAGTCAATTTAAAACAACTTTTATATTAAGGAACGTTCCATGTAAGCAAACATCACAAGGCTCACCAAAATTTAGATATATTCCAATTACATCCATGGTGGGGCCCATACTGATTATTTTATTAGAGAAATAAGCTGAAGTGTTCAAAAAATATACATAACATCAAAGTGACCACCTCTCCTAGAGTCTTATAGCTACTTGACCTGACAAGCCCATGCAGAGAATACAACTAAAGGTAACCTTTTAAGGAAAAGGCTCAGTAGTTCATGTGAGAACAAGGAACTGCTGATGTCTCCTCTTTAAAGGTTATGAATATTTACTTAGTGGCTCATCCACAGCTAGTACTCATTTTCAAACTCAGGAAACTGCAAAAGTGGACATTATTTGTGAGCATTTCAAATGCTGCAATATTTTTGTAGTTCAGCGGCTCATCAGCTTAGCAGTCTGCTTAGTAAGTTAATATAAAAAATGTAAAGACATATCACCAGTAAGGGCAAGTTTGATTCAGACAAATGCAACCTTCATTGCTATTTTTACACAGGCTGATTAACAAGAAATTCTCTGGATAGAGTAAGATAAAAACATGTTTGATCAAAGTAACTGTACACGGTTGACATTTGAGAATCTCTGCCTGCCAAATTTGAACCAGTATCTCTCTTACAGCAGTAGCATTCTTTCTCTACTACTTTTCAAGTGGAAGCCCTTGGTCATTTCTTTTCCAATTGACAATGTTCCTGGTAACTTTTGGTTAGGACCAGAGGGAGAAGAGGAAAATCTGTGAGAAAGGAAGCTTAAGGGAAAAAATTCTGCTGTGCCTTTACTGCACTTTTTCAAAACCTAAATGATATAGCAAACCACTGAGTTAATCAATCAAATAAAAATTACAGATTTATGCTAACCATCTGTCTACAAAACTCCCAAATACTATTCCAGAAGCTCTTTCTAAGGGAATATTTGGGTATCAAAAATTTTTTCTCGGAGCATCCAGAAACATCCCACATTTTCCTTGAAGTTTAACTTTTCCTCCTTCAGAAAGAAGCTTCAGCTTTAAAGCATGACATTGTTTAACAACTCCTAAGAGCTGTAAATAAAGCAAAGTGAAAAAACTAAATCATTTCTTACAGACAGATGCTCAGCTCGTGTTACAAAACAAGCAATTGTTTGCTCCCTCAATTCCTGTTTCTCTTACGGAAATCAAGACCACTTTCAGAAGGAAAAAAATAGCTAAACGAATAAACAAAACTTGAAAATCAGTACTCGCAGATTTCCTAAATTTTAAGACAAGTGTAGAAAGTAGCTCCTTGATCTCTTCCAAACACTGACATTAACTTTCTTTCAATAGTACCTGAAAACACGCGGCCGTTCTCACATTCACGCGCACAGTATGGTAACGCATTCACTTACTACATGTATAAAACTGATTTGAACTGACTAGTGGTGACTTTTCATGAGGTAAATTTCAATCTTGTTTCATAAAAGCAAAGGAAATATCGCACTTGCCCCACGAACCCAGGGCGTAAAAATTCTTAGCACAACACCACAGTAAATTGAACAGAATAGACATGAATAATGACTACATATGCAAACAAAGATAACAAAACTTACGTGGTAGGGTGTCTGCAAAAGGTTGATGTTACTCTGACGTACAGCTGCACTCAAATCATTCACTTGTTGCTTTGTCATTTTAACATTAATAAGGTACAGCCCACTCAGGTGAGGAACACGGCTGAGATATTGAGTGAGAACACTTACTCCTTCACCAAGAGGGTTTTCTGACAAATGTAGTAAGCGCAGGCCAGGAGCCTGGTGCAGAGATCTAGCGATAGCTGCGGCAGGTTTGGCTGTTAAATTGATATTACTAAGGTTTAATTGGCGAAGTCCGTCATTGAAGATGATACGAGACACCAGGGTCTCTGTCAACTGAGCATCAATGATTTCAAAGGGTTTGCCAGTAATAACTATACCTTGCAGAGCAGTGAAAAGAGGTAAGAAATCAGCTAGCATCTTCATCTCCTGCCTTTCAATGTGGTAAATATAAATATGAGTCAGACAGGAAAGACTATAAGGAGTCCGATCAGTGATGCCAAAAGTGTTCTGAGTCAAACACGGAGTTGTTTCGTTGTCTTGTTCATTCAACGGATCACCAACACGCTTCACTCGAGTAGACTCTTCTGTTAGCGAAATGAGCTCTCGCAGCATTTCAGTCGGAAAAGTGCCAACATCTTCTTCTTTCAATAAACGACAAACATAAACGATGATTTTTCTCTCTCTCCTCAAAAAGAACTCGCTCACAGGACGACGCGGGAACATTTTCAACAAATCTGCGGCTTTCTTTTCGCCCGAACGGCTACAAAATACAGCATCTGTGTCCTCTGCTACAGCGATTAAGTCTCGATAGCTTTTCTCTGAAGAATTTTCGATGGAAGAAAAAAAGATAACGTTGGGTGTCATGCCAGATTTCAGCAAACGTTCTTTTGCAGTGATGTTCAGCTTGTTAGAATCAAGAGACAAAACACCTCCGGTATAAGAGGGAAACACTGAGCAGAGATCTCGCCTCTTCTCGGCCGAACAACAAAAGTAGCTGTGCGAGATAAGCCCACGACAAAGTTCTTGACGTTGAGACAACTGTTCGGTTCGAAAAGATTCCTCTCTTCCAACAGACGCTACATGACGGAAAACTGCGTAAGCGGCTTCTGTTGACAGCTCACAGGCAAATTTCAGAACTTCATTCATCTTCCTGATCTTTTCAAATGATTCAACTTTGGAAAGGCTAGGCGCACTTTCTCCTTTCATCGATAACACCTCCTCCTTAATGTGCCAGGCTGCAAGGAACTCCTGGACGGATTTATGAATGAAATAGGCCCCTTTCTCAGGATTGAGACTCGGAAGATTGACAATCTGGAAAAGCCCAACTTCTCTTAATTTTTCAAAACTTCTTGAAATATTGCCGGGGAGTTCGCTGCAGCGTACGTAAAGACGGTCTTGTAGAAGTGCTTTAAAGGCAACCTTTCCAAGATTACTAAGGTCTTCTCCGGCTTCCGCTGAGGTCATTTTCTGAAATGGCATAGGCTGTTGAATTTCACCTTTGTGATCTAGCATGGTTTGAATGAATTGTATGAATATGTCGGCCCGTGATTTTGGCAGTCCTTCGTGACGTTTCTCTTCCCACAAAGTACACAGCATCAGTAGGAGGAGAGGTATTTCTGCCATGTCATAGAGTTTTTTTTTTTCCAGGTACAACATGAACTTGTCACAATCTTGCTCACTTGCCAAAAATTTTCTCGCATAGGTTCTTTTTCGTTCCCAGCTTTTGAAACCTTGAATTTCTAACTGAACGTGGCTGGGGCCTCTTAACTCGTCACATTCAAGTTGACGCGTGGTGACAATAACGTGACAATCTCTTAGTTGCTCGCCTTTCCAAATTGCAAGGATAGGTGAGTGTTTTTTTGCAAAGCTGTACTCATCGTAGCCATCCAAAATAAGAAGCACTTTATCTTGATTTTTAATTATGTAATCATAGAGACTATCAACTGAGATCGGACCATCACTGGCCAGCAATTTAGACGCATGTAAAACATCGCGGATGTCTTCTAAATCACACACATCTCTCAACTTAATCAGAAGCAAAATGGTAAAGTTCATTAGGATTTCTTTTAAGGCTTTCGACCAGTCATACGCAGCCTTCTTACAAAACGTACTTTTACCAATTCCTGGCCGACCACAAACAAGTATTCGTTTTCCCATGAACATGTCGGCATAGTCTTCAAGTTCCTCTTGTGTCACTCCTCTGGGTCTCCAGTGATCTCTCACCCAACTCAAAGGTGTGTAGATCTCACTAATTTCAATGGAAGAGTTTTCGTCCCATGGAACGATTTTCACCTTACTTAAGGTGTCATAATAAGATTTTAGCTTCTCTTGGCACTTCTCAACATTCAACGGTTCTGAAAAATAAACAAAACAAACATCAACTTTTATTGCTGGGATGAGTAAGCATACGATACCAAGTTTCCAAAATCACACGAACTCTTGCCTGCAGAACAGATGCAAGTTTTTGGCGCATTTCAGTCAAACAGAGGAAAGGGTGGGGCGAGTGCAAAGTCCGAGTTAAGTGCGAGGGGAGAAACTCCAAAACAATATCTTATTTTCATTTTATGATCCATCATTAATTTTCGGCATTGAAGCAGCTGAAGTAAACCAGGACAAGAATAATAAATTGTTATAATAAAAGAATAAGGAAATGTCTTTAATCGTTGTGCCACGAGCGTTGGACAAAAAAAAATCAAGTCCTCTGACCTTTGGAGTCCGCGCTCAGACACTCCATTACTATAAGTATAATATAAATTATTAAAACGTAAGCTTAATATGAAATTTCTTAGCTTGATAATTACAATACCTGCAAGCCTTCTACGTTTATTTTCTGAAGAATCATCACTTTTACAACTCTCCTCTTCTGTTGAAATGTCTGCAAAGGGAAAAGAAAGTCAAACTGTAATGAGCATTAAAACACACTTCACTACATTTGTGAAATGGGTAACAAGCAGGAGTCGAATTAAGTGCTGATTGGAGATGAAAATCTCATGTGAGCCTGATCACAGTTTAAAAGAGAGAAGAGAAAATTGATGGACATCAAGAATTGAAATTCATTGAAATGGACAAAAGCTAAGATTTCGATCTCAACAAAGTTTTAAACCGGTCAGTAATAGTGAGGTATTTCGTAGAAAGGTAAACAAAGAAAATTTGGGTTCATCTTACTGCGCACAAGAGTCTGGACACGAAAACAATAATTAGGAGGGAAGAGGAAGGGGGTAGTTGATAAACGTGCTTAATCAGCGATTTGTAATACCTACAATCTAGGACAAAGAAAATAGATTTAAGACTTATTAAATACAATAAAGATGCAGAAGTGAGTAATTTCTTATTAACCCTCTCTAATCTGGAATTTTAGAACGTTATCCAGGACTTCAAAATTGGAATTAAAGCTACCAAAGTGAATTTGTTCCTATCTCAGACTTTTTGAAAGTTCTTTGATGATAACAAACGTGAAAAAAAATCAAAGTGCTCTGTGAGCAAACTCGTGAATTGACACATGATTTTTTAGATTATGTTTAATGTTATCTGGTTTAGGGAATTTTGTGGTTGATTGTCATATCTAGAGTACGAGCAGTAGTTCAGTGTTCGCTAATGTAGCAAAGAAACAAAGTAACTTTGGGATAAGAAGGCATTACAGTTGAAATGATCATGTTATTACATTTGACAAGGTGGATGATGTCATGTGTTTTAAACGTCTATCATTTTTGTTTCTGGTTCAAAAGAAAAGGTTGGAAGTAAATGTGAGTGAAAAGTGAAATTTACTGTCTTTCGTTGTAAATATTAGAAAATCAAGGCAATACTGTCTTAATGAAAACATTAACGATTCCCTCTTTATCAAATGAGACAAACGAGAACGAGTTTTGAGTGATATAACTAAGCCAAGCCTGCCACCGTCATTTTGGATCTCCGCCTGGGTAGATTTAAGTCACGTGCTAGGCAACGTATAATCAATAACAAGATAGAATTTCATTTCAGGCCTATTTACCAATTTTGTGGTGTGTAACTTTCGCATTTTAGTACGTTGTATGTATGTTGAATCTTCAAATTGTCTTGAAACTTAAAAGAAAATTGTTCTTTTAAAATTCACTGAAAATCGGTAGCTAAAACTGTTTGTTTAGGTGTTATTTGATTTTCGTGTTAACTTGTTATTTCGTCAGTCGCCGGCATCTTTTGTTGCTTCACACAGGAAAAACACACGCGACGAAACGTAATGATCAATTTTGTCCTCAACCTCACGCCATAACAGAAAAAGCTTTTGAACATCTGTAAACTCCGAGCGCTTCGCAGTAAGTGATATTTTCAATGAATCTTCGGATTGTTTTCAAGTTCAAGGATTGTAAATTACAATTTTATGAAAAACGAAGGTTGTTCTGTTATTTTAGTGTGAATCCTTGCATGCCTGCCAGTCGCTGGTGCCGCTTGTTGAAGCTAAAACGAAAAAAAAAACCTCTTTTAAGATTATCATTGGGTTCTTTTTCACCCCACCACTATTCTTAGTAACAAAGGTCGCCATTTCGTCTGTTTATTGCTCGCCAAAAACTATCAAATGCACTCAAAAGCCTAAAATCTAAAAAAAGTTTACAGGAATCGAGCGAGCGAGCGAATGCCATTCCTCACATCGTATCCATAACTCGCTTTGCGGATGCGCGCAATTCACGAGTTAAAAATTAAACCAGATTTTTTAACTCAACAGATTCATTGTAGCATTGGAACTTTTTCCTTTCCTCGTGAAACGTCTCATGAGAAATTTATAAAACTTAATGAATTTAAATTTCATAAAATTTTGCGGAGTACTGTTTCTTGAAGAAGAAAGACAAACTGGTATGAGAAAAGGGAAAGGAAAGAAGTTTTACTGTCTTGTCATATACGTGAGACCAAGGAAAAACTTTGAAGTTTCACTAGGAATAGAACCTAACACCTTCAAATTCCTCGCTCGGACACTCAACCACTATAAGTATACTGGAAGTTATCAAAACGAAAGCTTACTATGAAATTTCTTCACTAAATAATTATAATACCTGCTAGCCTTCTACGTTTATTTTCTGGAGGATCATCACTTTTACAACTCTCCTCCCCTATTGAGATGTCTGCAAAAGGGAAAGGAAAGTCAAACTGTAATGAGCATTAAAACACACCTTACTAAATTTTTGAAATGGGTGACAAGCAGGAGTCGAAATAAGTGCTGACTGAAGATCAAAATCTCTTGTGAGCCCGCTCACGGAATAAAAGAGAGAAGAGAAAATTGATGGACTACAAGAATTGCCATTCATTGGAACGGAATAAAAGCTAAGATTTAGATCTCAAAAAAGTTTTACACCGGTCAGTAACAGTGAGGTATTTTGTAGAAAGGTAAACAAAGAAAATTTGGGTTCATCTTACTGCGCACAAGAGTCTGGACACGAAAACAATAATTAGGAGGGCAGGGGGAGGGGAGTGGTTAATAAACGTGTTTAATCAACGATTTGTAATACCTAAAATTTAAGACGAGAGATAAAAGATTTAATTTAAGTAATTTCTTATTAACCCCCTTACTCTGGAATTTTAGAACATTATTCATGACTTCAAAATTGGAATTAGAACTACGAAAGTGAACTTGTACATATCTCAGTTTTTTCACAGCAATGCTGAAAAACAAAGAATGCGTATGTTAATCAGTTTTCTGATATATTTTTAATTCCACTGTTGGTCTTCATGTTCTCATTAGCAGATAACGATATTCTATACCGAGGAAAACAAGCAAGTTACAAGATCTCTTGGAGGACACATCCAAAGCTGTTACAAAAATGTACACGTACCTCCATAATGAGGCCAGTCTTCAAACACAAAAGAGCTACTCAATATGTTGGATACAACAGAAGCTGCCATAACACAAGCAAACGTCTTCCATGAATCGTTTGCAACGTCATGTACAAAACCACAAACACCTTTAACGACAAGCCACTCTATCTTCATGTCATGAGCTGCTGCAAACAGGCCTGAGGTAGAAAAATGAAAGAGATGAGCAATAACAATTGGAATAGATTTAAACAATGATATTATAGGGAGATAATTACGATTTAATTGTCAAAAGATACTTCATTTATCTGCAGATCACTCTTTTTGTTTCTCCTTTGCCACTAGAAGTTTTTAAAGGATGTGGTGTTTTTTTGCAGGTATGTAAATTAGCACCACTCTTCCTAGAGAGTACAGTGAGTAGGGCAGGGTACCTTTTTGGTCAGAAGCGGTATATTAAAGAGTACGGATTTGGAATTCAGGATAGAGTTTCCTCAAATAAAAAGTGTTGAGTACCTCGCCTCCAAAAAGAATCTGGCTTAATATTCTTGCAGCCAGAAGCTTTCAATGTTTCAGAGACGAGGCTTGAAAATACGACAAGTTGGAGGGTACACTGTAATACACATTACCATTGTACACCTGTGCTGACCACTCCCCCTACAAAAAGTTGTGAAGTAACTCCCCTCCTCCTAGCTTAATAGTTTAGCAACAAGAAACCTCCTGTAGTTCAGGAGTAAAGCTTTAGGACATCAGGGTGGAGGGTACGCTGTAATAATCATTACCATTGTACACTTGTGGTGACCACTCCCCATACAAAAAAATTGCTAACTTTCTCTCTTCCTACAAAAACCTGGCCTTATAGAATAGTGACCAGAATCTCCCCTCCAACCCTGTAGCTCAGAGGTAGAGATTGAGAACATCAATTTGGGGGTGTAATGTAATACACATTATATTCATAAACCTCTGAGACTACTCATAATTTATTTCTTGCACAGAGTGCACCTTTGAATATGACTGGGAACAATCATCTCTGTAGCAATACTTTTGTTACTGGGTCACTTAGATGAGATCAAAAAGTTATAATACAAAGATATGAATGACAATTCCATCTTAATTCACTTATGCCAATTAGTGCTTAGGCCCAAAGCAGACACATGAGAAAGAGTTGACATAGAGTTAATTGACCATTTTGTGTAATTGGGTTTGGTCAGCTTTGTGTGAGTGATCCTGGTAACATTATATCAAATTTGTTATGGATAGGGACTGTTAAAATAAGTTTCTAGAAATTTCTAGAATGCCTAGTCATGCTGACATGCATACCATGGAACTTTCTTGAACATTTCATTAGATCATGTAGTTATGATGCAAAATTACTACCAAAATAGTTGTGTTGTAACCTTTCAGAATTTAAGGACTCAGTCATGAAGAGGTAGTTGTTGTGGTTGTCAGGAGTGGTCAGATGTCTGGAAAGCCATACCGAGAGAGAGAGCTAATGTGGAAGATTGTTCATTTCAGGGAACTTTGGAAACAACTGTGAGATTGTGTCAGTGGTGAGCTAAGTTATAGTCTTTAGGGGGCTTAAGTAGGTCTTTTAAATATCTCTACAGTGCTTTATATAGAGAGTTCTTTCTGTGGGTTAAATTATACTGTAACAAACTGAACACAACAAATAGATGTAATCCTTGTTATGGCAAAACAATTTTCTGCACAATGGTCCCGGGTACCAAGTAAGAGAAACCCTAAGAGTAATTCTCACCTTCTCCTTCCAGTTCAACTGCAGTTACACTAAGGAGTGATTGACATTGCTGTTCAGCACCAATCAGATCAGGGCGACTAAAAACCTCTCCATCACAATGTACTTTGACTTCTCGTGCTTCTGGATTTTCTAATGGTGCCTTCCATCCATAAGCTGCACTTCTGACAAGGTTACCAAAATCCCTACTCACTGGGGTTTTGTGACAATCTGTTGTAAGCTTTGAGGATATCACCACATCTCCTGGCTGGGCTTTTCCAGTCCTAGGACTGTAGCAGAAACCAACCAAAAAGGTAGCCTTGGGTTTCAGGAGTGTGACAGCATTTCTAGTGGCAGTTTGAGAACTTCCAGGATATGAAGATTGTTTAGAACACCTCACTAGGGCAACTTTCAGTGACCCATCTTTATCTTCACCCATCTTTCCAAAATATACAAATCCAATGGATTTCTCATAGCTTCTAAAGGAATCTTTCAGGTAATGATAACAAGCTAAGAACTCGCAATCCTCCACAGTCAAGAGCAGAATGTCAACTGGATGATCAACTGAGCTCCAATGTTCCGTCTCGTTTGGCAGATCTCTTGCCTTCTTCAGTGTAATACTCAGAGGTGGAGGGTCATCACTGCAAACCACTGAGCTGCTGCACTTGTCATTACTAGGTCGTGCCATTTCCTAAAAGTGAACAAACAAAATCAGAAACTAATTCAGAGATAAGCATCAGAGATAAACATAAATTATTTGTAAACACATCTTTGCCTATAAGCATGTAACACATTTGAAAGGTAATCAAAGTGTGCTTAAATCATATCCAGTACCCGGCATTGAACATAAGAACTGACCTAACTTGCTTGGTGTTATATTTCAAGAAAACCCTTATGGCTGGTTGACAACCTAATAACCAAAACAAGCATTTGGCTGTATCTATTGAGGGTTTGCATCAGTTTTACTGCTATTCTCAAGATTAACTCAACATATGTCTGTGTATAGCCTGGAAGTCTGGGGATCTGCTTGTCAGAAGTATTTGGGCAGAATTGACAACTTCTGCAAACAAGCTTACTGATATGGAAATATACCACCCAGGCTCAGACTTCAAGGTATGGACCTTACTTGAAGACAAAGATCAACTTCTGTTTAAAAAAATCACCACCAAGAAAAACCATCCACCTCAAGGTCTGTTGCTGCTAAAACGGACAAGAATACCAAGGAAAAGGGGGCATGAACTCCAACTCTCCCAGATATTAGAACTGAAATATACAAAAACCTTTTTATGAACAGACGTCTTAATTTCTAAACTTGTGTGATCATATTTTGTTATGTTTGAATATTCCTTTTTATCTCTTTTTATATCTTGTTTTAGATAAACAAGGTGGGGAGAATTTGTTTCACAATCAAGTAGTTCTTCTGTTGATTATTATTTCCTTTATTCTGTAATGACCTTAATTTTTTGATTCATGGATGATATTGAAAGAAGAAATTAAATGTTAGTCACTCTTTGGGATAAGAGGGTTAACACATTATTTTTTTTAAAATGTATTTAATGTATTTATTTTTCATTAAATGTATTTAATAAGCAAAATTTTTTTAAATGAAGATGTCACCAGCCTTTTAATTGGTGGTGTCCTGCCAGCAGCACATGCAAAACCACATTGTGAGGTTTATAAACAGTTACTGGTCTAGTGTTGATAAAACCAGAGAAAATCAGTTCTTAAATCAAGAATACCTTTTGGAGTAACTCCTAACTTTTAAATTAAATCACCATAAGACAAAAAAAAAGAGGAGTAAGACTTTGTATGTCAAGGCTGAGCAGCCAGGTTACAAAGTTATATATAGTAATGATTCAATTTTAAGTTATGGATGCCCCAATCAAATTTTCAGAACATTGGATAACAATTTCCAACTATTTAGTTATACTCTTTGTCTTCTCAAAACAAATCAGGTCACTGGTCTCGACAGACCAGACACATTTTAGTCGTCAGTCGTTACTTCAAAGCTGTTTTTGTAGATAGATTTTGAAATGTCAAAATGTAAAAAGATTTTGAGCAGTTAAGTTAGTTAGTTAGTTAGTTATAGTAGCTAGTTAGTTAGTTAGGAGGCCCATCTTATAAGGATAACCTCAGGGGTCTCCCTTTCAAACACTGTATATTTGTGTTTGAATCAAGAGTTATTATCATTTTTATTTTTGTAATTATTATTTTCATAATTCCATGTAAAACTTTTAATAATGTTGGAAGTCTATTGTTTTGTAACTCCTTTAAGATCCATAAGATCAAGATTCCTGTAAGTTAGCTTAAGAAGGAGGAAAAATTCATACTTTATGGCTCAAATTTTTCTTCTAGCAGGAAGTTTACACAAATTTTCATTACCATTCTTAAAAAATATATATAAAGGAGAGAAAGGGTAGACTTGTTCATTCCTGATGACCAGGTCTTGTCATGGATTGCAATCAGATTGGATTTTCACAAACATAACCACAAGTTCCCTACACTTAGTGTAACAATAAATTGGGGGTTATAACAAATCCTGAGATAATATTTATTACCAAAAGCTAACACCCAAATGCTCCTAGGTCCTACATGTCAGGTCTTACAAGTAGCTTTTGGTGACCTTAGTCTGTCCTTGGTACAGCCTCAAATTTAGTCAGACCATGCTGGTCAGGTTTATTTGATCAGCCAGTCTCTTAAATAATTACTCCATGCTGTTTTCTTCACGTTAATTATTGGAGCAAGATACAAACATTTATTTTGTTTGATAAAGCAATAACATCATCAATAATATTAAGGTATTAATGGAGAATTTCAATTATTTTATCACGTCTGAGAAAACAACATAGTGTCAATGATAATATGATTGGTACATTACCTAAAGTTATTTATGATTAAGTAGACTGTAAACAGTTGTGACTCTTTTTGATAAAACTTAACCCTTTGGCTCTAAGAGTGACTAGCATCTAATTTCTCCTTGTAATATCACCCTGAATCACACATTAGGGTCACAAGAATGAAGGAGATGATCACCAGCTAAAGAGGCTCTTGATTATTGAACAAATTCTCTTTATCTGCACCTTAGGAAATGTATTGAGAACAGTATGGAGAATATAGAGACTAATGTCAGGGTGTAAAGGATTCATGTTAGAGCAATTAACCCACTCAAAACAAAACAGACCCAGAATTACAAAATAACCAAGATTGAAAACTAATAATGTTATCCACCTCTGTTCTGCACATCTTAAGACATTATAAAACTCACCCATGCCACAACAAGTTATTCCTGTATTCAGAAACTCAGATCCTGTTGCCTCTTTGGACAGTTATATGCTGGAAATAAAAATTATATTAACACGTCATTCAGCTCAGAAAACATGCCTGATAATCCTTAAGATTTTACATTATAACCAGCTTGCCAAAATTTGTGTATTTTTGTAAATTTTCCCTAAAATGTCTAGGTTCATATCGTAATCACATGTAATCTGTGCTTATATAGTTTCTTTTAACATCAATCATCGTCATTTTCAGGTAATTGGTACAAGTTGTACCTCCAAGTGATATTCACAAATTTACATAATCATGACATTTGATACAAAGAAAGTCTTAGTAGTTCAAAAACTAAATCCAACATAAAATATAAAAACATCAAACATCAAAGATAAAATGTACATGTTTTGTATTCTTTTTATGTCAAAATTACTGACAGGAAATTGGACTGACCTCAGCCAAGTTAGATATAAATTTTATTTTTAGTTCAATTCCAGTAAGTTGAGATCAATCTGAGTAATGATCCTTGTCAGTCTGCTTTAAATCTGTCCAAAAATAATAAATTTGTTTTTTAGAGTATTGATTATTGTAGTACTGAGTTTTTAAAACAAAGTACACATTGGCTTTGCCCTGGTTGTTATAAATTATTCTAAAGAGCTGACACTAAAGCACAATTAAAGCTATGACTGATATTTTGACGATCTTGTACACTGGTATTTCAAACTTCGATTTGCAACTTTATTCTACAATGTAAAAACTCAAAGCTTATCATGACGACATTTCAGTGTACACTTAACAAAACAATTAAGTAAGTTAATTTGGTGCTTTAACTTTTCTCCACTGTTTTTGTTGCTGGAGATTTCTCCATTGCTCATAGGGAGATAAGGGAGTTACATGAACAAGTAAAGTTGAAATGCATTACACCTGTGCCTTCTGTTGAAGTCAAATTAGAGTTATGTGTTTGTTGTTCTCCTTAGATAGAAGAACCTGGTCAAAGTCTCACTAATTTCTTCTGCTTCTAGTGCAAAACAGGAATGAAATTCAGGTCATTATCTACCCATATTGTCCCAGACACATAACCTCAAGTTGTGAGTTATGTTACATTACCTCCAAGTATAATCATGTCACCCCTTGTGTGGTTTTGTTGCCCCCAGGTGTTTAAACATAGCCTGTAGTGGTTCATTACCAATCACAATTCCACTGATAATTTAATACCACTTAATAACTAACAAAAAAATGTGTATTGAGTTAATTGACGTTTTCAGACTTGATGGCTGATCCTCATGAAGCTGTTTGCAGTATATTCTAGTTTTCTCTCATGTAAATGGTGTAATATTGGAAAAAAATTTTTATCTGAAAATCAAAGTTTTGCATTTATATTGTTTACTGAACATTGAAACAAATTGATCATTATACCTCACTCTTAGTCCACTTAATTTACACATGAGTTTTGTTCATTAGCTTGGGTTAGTGCTAGTTTTTTGTTATTGTCCCGATCAAGCAAAAGAGTTTATAACATGGGCAGTAAGAGAAGTAAATCATTTTGCATTTTTGATCCATGCACTGTGAGTTTAATTCAATAATATTAAATTAATTTGGTATGTTTATGACCATTGCTTTGGAAGTCATGGAAATGCAAATTAGATTGACCAGCTGGAGCGGCAGTAAACAGCTCATTTTAAAGGCTGTTCATTTTACCTGCTTTGACGAATTCTCTTTGAGCCAGCTTTCGCTATCAGAAATCACTTCAGACACTTCCCGTTTTTGGTTGCAAAGCAGCTGATTTTCAGGTTAAACGACATTCATGTACAAAAGGAAATGGTACAGAGGGATGAACGACTTTTTTCTGAAAAAAGATTAGGGCTGCGAGAAGTTCGCAGGGTGAACGCTAAGGACAGGCCCTATTTTCACCAATACTCAAGTAGCGTTCCTTACTGCGAAGATCGCTTTCATATTCGTGTCTTTATCCGCAGTTCAAATATATGACTTTCACATATTCACAGTCGTTAAACTTCAACGTCACTACAAAAGACACGTGATTTGTTTCAAGATATCACAGAGAAAATCTTGTCATCGAATTAAAAAACGATGAGCTTACAATGGCTGATAAAACTTAAAGCAGTTCAAGAAATGAGATCTGAATTTTCAATAAACATAAATTATACAGATTAAGACTAGCTCACCTTGATATTCGCGTTCCCTGTCGATCGACGCGGAAGTGAAGATCGTCGATGTTGCTGTAGCTGATCCAAATTTCTCACCAAACACGAGTCAAGATTACACTTGCATCTTTTTCGATGCACTACTTCATCTTTAAAATTCCAAGCAAGTCTTATTACAATTATAAGTGAGAACAAGCACGACAATTAGAGCTATTCCTCGTATGGTTTCTCGAATGTGCTTCGCAAAGCATATTTCCATCATTCCCATCACTCACTGGGAGAAGCGATGTTTGCGTGACTGGCAAAATAATTTGTAAGTCACACGATCCATTTGTTGAGGCAATAAAAATTATTTCCTATAAGTTACCGCTTTTGATAAGTAAGCTTGATTACCGACTAAGTCTTTCATACGTAATGATAAAATATCAGCGGAAAATGTACCTAACAGAGTGTTTTGTGACCTTCACAACTGAACAATTCTCATGCACCAACGATCGTAGGTTTAGGAAACGAGAAGAGATCAGAAGAGGTTGCAGAGTCTATTGTCGATCTGGCTCAACGAAAGCAGCTACGATGCCACAATTAGAATTTGTTTAGTAACGAAGAAATTACACGGCTCATTGAACCAAGTCTTGTTTAATATCTGCCACCTAGTAGCCTCGCATAGGTTAACACTAAAACGAGGCTACCAGCAAACCGTGCCTACTGTTACTGAACTTGCATGCCGAGGGGGCAAACTTAATCAAGCATTCATCACAGCGAACAAGCACTTGATAAAGTTTTGTCACCAGAACGAGTGGAAATTGATTCGACATCAAAACATCACGTACAATGGTCTCAACCACAGACAGCCCAAGCTCATGACTCGAGAAAAAGCCAACGACTAATTCATGAACGCGTCACGCGTTGTGTGACTCGGTGTTAAGTTACGAGAGGAGCCGTTGAAAATTTGAACACGTTATAAGGAATAGCATGGGGAACAAAAAAATGGTCGATTTACAACGATAAATATTTCGAAATATGAATATTATACACGTAAAATCGATAACACTTACTCGCATCCTATGTGTCCGTCGTAGTTTCCGGCGATTTCTGCTGTTTTAAGCTTGCTTTACCATCATTGTTATTCCTTTCAAAAGACGAAGTCAAGGCTGCACACTCCGATTTCGACCGTTGTCCACGCGGAGGTGGTTTGCGCACGGAAAATCCTCTCGATCGGCATTTTTCCCCGGCCATATTTTACGATTTAAGATCATTGCACCCTGGGACATGTCTCAATACCAAAACTTCCCGCGCATTTCGCTGGAAACAAGCGTTTTACACGTGAATCTCCAAGTTCGCTTCTTTCTGGCCATTCTTTGAACAAGCAAACTGGACACGGCCGCGGAAGAAACTTGGGTACGAGGTTAATTTTCACTCCACCGCGAGTGGTACAGTCGATCAATGTACAATACTTACCCCATCCCCACAGAGACAACTCGGGAGGCTTTTCGGTGCGCAAACCAACTCCGCGTGGACAACGGTCGAAATCGGAGTGTGCAGCCTTGAATTCGTCTTTTGACAGGAATAACAGTGATGGTAAAGCAAGCCTAAAACGGAAGAAATCGCCAGAAACTACAACGGACACACAGGATGCGAGTAAGTGTTATTGATTTTACGTGTAACACTTAACACCGAGTCACACAACGCGTGACGTGTTCATGAATTAATCATTGGCTTTTTCTCGAGACATGAGCTTGGGCCGCCTGTGGTCTCAACAAAGGAGAACTTCACCTTAATTTCGAAGGTAGCGAACAGTTTTTTAAGAATTTTTAAACGCATTTGGATTGAAATGATGTTCTACTTTGAGGGTGCAGACTCCACCCAATATACTCAATAAATTTTATCATTCAGAACAACCTTCAAATGGATTTCCTAGAAAATCCTGCTTGGAGATTCCAAGTCCTAGATCAAAACCGATTTAGTTATCACGTGTTATAGTAGGCCACCATACGTTAATATGGGTATCAGTTTGGCCTTTCGAATCTCTAATCGGGAAACTTGACAGTGAAAATGTAGAGTATTTCGTAAAAGGAGATCTTAACTGCAATATGACTTCTACACAATATGACGACAACACACTCAAACTGATGAGTATTGCTGATATTTATCATGTGACTCAAGCGACTCATCTCAGAACCGACAAAATAAACATACTACCCGAACTCGGTTGCCACAGATCATAAAGTTCTGTGACGCTTCCTTGAGTGCTTCACACTCGCGAGTTCTGGAG